>NC_134836.1:125515148-125560185 GCF_004210375.1 Tachypleus tridentatus | reverse complement strand
CAAAGAATACATCACACATGGACAACAAAAGTAAAATAATATCTTTATTCACAATGAATGATGGTGTTTGTAACCAAACCAGCCAGCTTTTCACTCACTATTATGACTTGGGATGCTGGTTTGGGTGAAGAGAAGTCCTTCCTTTCAAACAAGAGAGACCTCAAAAACCTTGTAACAACTGACATTTATAGTGACACAAGAGCCACAGTCCAGTATCCAAAAGGTTATTAGGTTAATTGCTTCCATTACATATCCAAATATTTCCGGGTCACTTGTTTGAACACACTAGGTTTAAACAGGAATATGTACATGCTAGAAACTAGGCTTGAATAGGAACAAAGAAATCTAATTCTTGACCTCAGTTGCAGTATGTAACCTTTACTCATGTGAAAAAATAAATCTATTACAAGTTTTGTGCAAAGCCACAGGATGGCTAGTCACTCTAGCCGTCCCTAATTTAGCAATGAAAAACTAGTGGAAAGGCAGCTAGCCATCACCACCCACTGCCAACTCTTGAGCAGAAATTCACAAAAAATATCTGCATGTAGCCAAATGAGGACAGACTACATACCACCTACTGCAAAATGAAATCAGTAGATATGCCAGCTATGAATAAAATGATGGTAATTCTGAAAATGAATGTTGGGGTCTTGTCAAAATGTTTATTTTAGGGTTCATGCATTTTTAGATAATGACATTCTAGTAATTCTTCTGGGCAATTCTTGAAAATTTGTTAACCAATTTAATTGATAGGCTCATTAATTGATTGCACGTAACTTATATGTCAATGTTGGATAGCTGAAATAATCTAAAGCACTAATATTTGGAAATAATAATTTCAATTAGTACATTATTTATATGAGCTGTGACACTAATAATTAAGCTGAACATCTCTGGATTAACCAAATACAACAGTTAGAAATCATTGTGACAGTGTTTCTGGTACATGAACATATGGAACAATCATAACAGTTTAACCAAAAACATTAAGATATATTTATATTTTTGTGACATTAAACAACATTACCATATCTACAATTGATGAATTATTTGACACTAATCAATGTAATTCAAATCTCAGTTATACTGATTAACTGACTAGGTCCACATACCAGTTATTAACAGGACCCTCCAGTATTGACTCCTTTGGGACTTTGCTGTTCATTACAAGTGTTAAAAACTTAGATAAAAAAACTACCAGGTTCTGTGTTTGTACTACGATGTTGTGTTCCTCTAAGTCATCAGGCTACTAAGATTAGTTCCTGCAAGTAAAAAACAAACTGTGCATAATTTCAATACAGAAATGCATAAACTAGTGTACTTTGGTTTTGTTAAAAACATTAAGGAAGAAAAGGCATTAGGTTTATTCACTGATAGATATTCAAAACATCTGTGTAAATACTTGGTTGTAGTTTATTTGTAGAAAATGTTATCTTAAGATGTAACAGCCTTCATTGTCTTATTGCTTAGTGATTTCCTAAATTAGAAAAAAAATGCAGAACTGCTGAAAATGCCAGAGATGCACTACCAAATAATGCTATGTTTAAAACATTTGAGCTGAGATGTATCAAGTCTCTTATGATATCAAACATGGAACTAGAAATGATTTGATTACAATTTTGTCTAAATCTCTAAAGAATCAGGTAAGCTGTCTACAGGAGATCTATTTGAGTGATGAAATGAAAGATTCTTGGATAATGAAAGGTAGCAGGTGCAAGTTTTACAAAAAAAGAGTGCATCTCATTTTCTAATAGAACTACTTATAACACACAAGTTCTAAACTTTAGTGATATGTAATATTTTATTCTGACTTTCAATCTTACTGGACAGGCATATCAACAAGAACAACTACTATATGTTTGGTTTGGACATCTTTTTATCAGTTAAGGTAAGAGGCCAACACCAATGGATCATATAATCTCTTTCTTCTATATTTGTACATTTTGAACTGTGGTATGTTTCGGGGGTTCTCCCCTTTTTTTAAACACTGAGGACATTCTGTTGTCCAGTAATACTTTAAATTCTGTTTTGTTCTCTACTGTAAAACAACTTTTGTAATAAAACTGTTGGTCTTCAAATATTTTATACCTGTTTTCTCTCTTATAAAACTTGGTGTAAATTCTTAAAGTGACTAAATGTCCTCGTGTACCACATCAGAATAACCAAAACTTGGTGTAAATTCTTAAAGTGACTAAATGTCCTTGTGTACCACATCAGAATAACCAAAACTTGGTGTAAATTGACCCACATCAACACAAGTCATTCTAAAAACTCTACTTACAAAACACAACTCTTAATAACAATATGGAGGTTAACTCATTAGGATTCAAAGTTCCTATTTCTACATTATCCTATTGCATACCTATCAGTTCCCAAGAACAGTCGTACCTCGTAATAAGTCTTCCACAAGACTCTTGACAAATACAATTGGTTTATTTCCTAAAATTTGGATGTAGAGAAAGAATACACTGTAATGAGATTGTTGTTAACATTCTAAAAATATTTAGATTTAAACCCTGTCTTTAAGAGTTTAACAGCTCTAACCACGTATTCTACTAATATTTACTTATGACTAACTTTTATTCAAATTATACACACACACAAATATACTTCCAGCTTGTGTGACAGCTATACCTAGATTATTTTTAAATGTCTTATAGCTGGAAGCATTATTCATTAACCACTTGTACAAGTTCATTTCACCTCAGCCAATATACAATCATAACAGCATAAGTAAACTATAAGATTCAAACTCAGCAATCCAAATGTTAAAAGAAAGATTTACGCACTAAAGAAACTAACTATTCTCTGATTATAAAAAACATCAAACAGAAATATTGCTTGAAATGTTGGTGTTTTGGCAGTAACACTACACCTACACTCTCATAGGTCATAAAGGACATCTAGTGTCAGTAATGTCTTTTAATGGACACACTAAAACATCTGAAAGATATATATATACATTATACATTTATTAAAATCACCATTTGATATTTTGTAGTTTCAGTTTTAAAAATAAATCAAACACCATCGTCCATGAATTCGTAAAGTGAGTTATAATTGGTCGTATTAAGCAGTTTTAATACTCGACTAACCAGCCAATACTTAATAATGTTCCCATTCAACTAAACTGAAATTCTCAATTGATAAATTACATAAATAACTATCGTCATATTTATAAAGTCAAAGTTTAAATCATATCTGGAACTTTACACTATACACACAATCTTCAAAAAATAAGTTGAAAATAATCTTGATAGCAAACAGTTGGTTAGTTATTGTTAGGCCTAATGTAAGTTATTACTTTCAATTATTAACAGTAAGTTTGAAATGCATGAATTTGTACCTTGGATTATTAATAACAATGGGGAAGGAATGTATCCTGTAAGGTTTTCAACTGTAGATAGCTGTATACTGAAAGGCACATGAACATATAATAGGAAACACAGATAAACTAGAATCCGTTAAAGTTCGGGATAACAAGGAGACACATCAAGCTTGGAAAAAGCACTTTTGTTGTGCATTCTAAAGGTAAAGATAAAAATATAAATGAAACTAGAGATATAAGAATAAAATGTGTTAATTTGTTAACACAAGTGTTAGGTGAGGGTAACAACTTCCATGAAGGACAGATTATCGAACAAGTCTATTTTAAGGTCGTGAAACTTACTGGGCTATTAGAGATCATGTGATTTTCAATTAATTTATGGAAATAAGTTAATTATGCTAAAAATTAGTTTGGTCTCTTTTGTACAAACAGTTCAAGAGTTTGCATTATGTCAAGAGCAGGTTGCAATCATGTACTATTCAACAAACACAATTTGTGAAGGTTTGTTTTTCACAAGGACTAATAAAAGAGAAAATTGTAATTTTTCACAGCATAATACTGGTTGAAAGCCTACGAGGGAAATGTTGTTACCGAAGTTGATAAAGATGAGAAACATATTTCTTGGTATATCTTTATGATCACCATTAACAAGGACATGATCAGATATGCTGCTAACAGTTAGACTTACTAATACTGACATTACCTGAAAGAATCGACTGAATTAGTCTATTCTCTTTGTATACAAAAAAATTCCACAAGTTTGTAGGGAAATGTTTCTCATCAATGTAAGTAGAATCATTTTAAGGAAGACATTATTTTGTATATTATCTTTCATGTAACTTACTAAATCACAATTTATATACACTGTTGATTCAAGGACATTTCTTGCAGTGCAGACATGGGATAGTTCAGGTTTTAAATAATAACATGGTATGGAGTTTAGTACGAGATCCTCTAATGCCAAACCTAGAGGGATTACTGAGATGGTCAGAAGCTATAGTTTCTCTTCACTCCTCATGATGGTGTTGTGGGCTGTACTTAAAGCTTCATTGTTAAATTTACTTAACGATTGTGTTGATGTGGGCAACTTGAAGATGTCTCTAGCAATGAGGAGGAGTCCAGAAACAAGGGAGGTCCAGGTTCACAAACCAAATGGCTCCTGTGGGACAAAGGGTCCTTCAAGATGGCAGGGATCTATAAATCCAAAACCATAAAATTTTGCTGGAAGAAAATATGGGATTGGAAATACCCCAACAAAACCTACTTTCACAGTTCATGTAATTGTTTTGTATTAAAGAAAAGTCCAAGAGAATAGATAAAAGTTTGGGTTTTAATTGACTGCTTCTGTTTACTCATAGCAGGATGACATTTTTATAAATATGCAGAGATGGTCCATTAATACTCAAAATATGATAACATGCATTCTTGTACCTGATTCAAGGAAACTTCATAATTAAATATTGCATGATCAGTTTAACTGAGACAGTCTTTATAAAAACTTGTTAACAGTTTTGTTAATTTCATTAACTGGAAAGTCACACACCCATACAACACTCTTCAATTATGTAGCCAAAGACTTTTTTCTTTTTGAACTGATAAAAGGGAAAAAATATAGTATTAATATTATTAGTAATATTTGGATTATGGCAATAAACACATTTAATAATTAGCAAAACAAACAAACTGTTGTTAAAGATATGAATCTCTTAGCTCAACACCTCAAATCTGTTTTCAACACAAAGGAATGTATTTCATGTTAACTTATGATGAAAAACAGCTACACAGGTTGACCAAGTGCTTTAAAACTTGTGATAATTTTTACCTAAAATCTATTTATCTTAAAGTTCTTTTAGAAATAAAAACCCTGATGAAAAGCACTGGTGTTAGTGGAAGCTAAGATTTCTAAAAGCCTCATACTAAGTACAAAATTCACTACTGAAAGATTGGATATTAGTTATTATTTAAGACACCTGACTTACATAGGCTATGAAGTTACCTTTTCTTATGATTCTTACAGTTTAAAACAAAACAGAATTGTTTATGAAAGTCTGAAAAACCAGGGGATTATTCATTTGGTTTCTATTAATAAAATGTCAAGAACTTTATGGTAAAAAGTCATTAAAGAAGACAAGTTTTAATTAAATAACAACCATATTCTCAAGACTGTTTTAGAAAAGGAATGTCTTGCCTTAATTTGAAATATTTCACAAAAGCTCCCACCATTATGGACGAAGGCATCTCGATCATCACCCTGCATGTAGTATTTTAAAAGTATTTGGTAGAGTACCACAAAAGAGATTAATTAGCATGTTGAATATTCATGAAATACATAAATAAGAATGTTAGGCAGTATTAGAAAGCAAAAAGTTACACACACACAAAATTGGGATTTTTCTGGTTGGGAGAACACGGCTGAACATGTTTGGAAATTATCATCTACATAACTGATTTCAACAGCTTCTCAGACTGATATTACTATCTCAGACTGAGATGAACTAATTATGATGACTAATGGTTCTCTTAACTAAATGAATTTTAGTAAGTCTTATGATATGGACCAGAACACAGAAGTGTATAGCTTGTCACACGGGGTATAGAAATTTGAAAAGGGCTCACTCAAGTTTTTTGATGAAAAGTAACATTTGGTTGTAATAAAAAGGAAGATTTAGGTGTAATAAAAAGGAAGATTTAGGTGTAATTGTAAGGCTGATTAAACCTTACAGTCCCTTGATGAATCTTTAATTGTAATAACATGTGGCAAATACACTTATAGTATTTTCTTTCTTTGTACAAAGTTTGATTTTAACCCCCTTGTAATTCATGAAAAGGTTTTTACCATTATCATAGCAATAATCACAACAAATTTAGTGTAAGGTACCTAACTGGTAACTTTTAGTGATGTTCAGATTTGTTAGTTTGAAGAGTCGTGGTGTTGGAATGAAAGAGTTGGAAGTATAATGAAGGAAAACCATTAAACTTTTAATACTGAATTTAATTTTAATTGGTTGTTTAATTGTGAAAGGAATAATACTGATAATGATGTTTGAAATGAACATCTGTAATTTCAATGATTATGTTCTTGTAGAACAAAATTTAATGCGAGTTTAAGTTTTCTATGCAAGAGACTCAGTAACTAAGTTTTACAAGTATCTACAACATTAACATATACATAGTCTTTAAAATTAAAATAGAATCATATAAAATAATTTATACACTATTACTGAGTATTAGTATATATTAGTAAGTCACTATTAACTTTTTAAATATAACTTATTTCCTAATATGCTTAAACCTTTTTAATTAAAATTAAAAAATATAATTTACATAACTTCTTAAGTTAACTGAATCTGGTCAAATGCCCGTTAAAACTATAGTAATACTATACCTACTTTAAGTTTTTTAAAGTTTCTCCTAGTCTGACCGTACATTACCATGGGTCAGATTTTTAGATGACTACATGTGTTCCACGAACAATTAATTCACTGCTTGATACTAGGCCTAAATATTATGATTAACATTCCTAAGCCTAATCTTTGAACTAGTAAACAGACAAACGGCAATACTTCTTTATCTACCCTACGTAACAGGAAAACTTAACCTCCGCACACTCTGACGCGAAACACATCTCAGTTTAATTACAACACCGTAAATTTCGGTACAGACTTTCATATTTTTATTGTAATTTCACATGTTATAAGCCTAATTCTATGTGATGACGTCATGTGTCGAAAATTATAAAATGTAGGCCTTCTGTGCTTTGGATTAAATATAATTATTTGTAATTCTTATTATATCGTTTTATAGATGTATTATCTTTACATTTATAAAAATGTACTAAGAAACTTTATTTAAATTCAAAATTAGTTTTATTGCACTTTTGCAACCAGGCCCTAAATGTTTTTTTTATAGTATTCTAGATGTCTGTTAGAATTTATCTCCCAACAGAACTTTTTAAAATATTTATTATAAGTTATATTGTTAACAATTATCACAATAATTCAAAAATGACCAACCTTATTCAAAATTAAAGGGCGGGAAATTTGATTAAAATTTAGCCATCTAGTGATGAGTTGTTGTACTAAAGGTGTGGTTTTATGCTACTTTCTATTTTAAATGTATGTATTGCTGCTTAGCCACGTAAGGCAAAGTTAGGGAAAAAGATATAACATAGAAGCAATAATTGTTAACTGATTTGTGATTCTGTTGCATTTAAAACTGGGTCTGTTATCACTCTGCATTTTATGTTTCCAATTAACGTTTACAGATACACGAAGTACCATTCGTTCGAGACATTCGCGAATAAGTACCTGTTATACATGGAGTTAGGTCTATCGTAATATATGATCATTTTTTAGAAATGGTCTTCTGGTTTACTGAGTAATTCACATGACTCCCTAACCAATAGAAACAGTTAAAAAGGTTGATGTAAGAATTGGGGGCTTTTATTTAAAAATACTTTAATATCAAAACGAGATTCAAGAATATGAAACAAAATTCAAATTTGATTGAAATTATATCAATAGAAAAAAAATCAAAAACAGAGAAACATAAAGAACAAAGATATAGAAAATTGAAAGATTTAGAAAAGTATGGTGGAAAATTAAGAAAATGGTAGAAAATTAAAAGATAATCGAGAACAAAGAGCTATAAAGTTAGATTATGATTTTCATAAAACATAAAAATATGCGTACTGAAGCAGGGGTGGATACAAGATTTTTTGGTGGGGGGAGATGATTGATTAAGTAACAGTGACTTAAACCCAACCCCAAGTAAACTTTTCCTTGTTACTGCAAAGTAAATTTCATGGAATTAATGTAGAAACAAAGAAAATAAACATATATGACTATGAACTCTCATTTATTGATTTTATTCTAAAATATAAAGTTACAAGTAAACGTACAGCACTATACTGAATCACACAACATTGCGCATGTTACAATGAACTTTCGTATATTCCTAAATAGCATGATACAAGCAAACATACAGCACTTAGGCCTATAGCAGTATATCGAATCACGTACACAACATATTAACACGAACTCTTTTAACACCACATTGCATAAGACCATGTACTCTCATTTATTCCAAAACATTTCTGAAAGGAAGTAAGTGACGGCTTAGTGGGTTGATCTAGCCAATACTATAAAGTCACTAGGTCTGAGGTCAATTTGGTAATGGTGAGACAGTAGGTCCTTGTTCCTGGGGAAATCCCACTCAGTGGTCTACGTAATCAAAAAATATTGTAATTGAGATGATCAGTACTTTATATTTCTGATTTCCCATTAACCTACACAATTTCGGTATGGGCAGTGGGGGGATGCATCCCCCAACCCCTCTCTGTATCCATCCCTGTACTGAAGTTCAAGAAGCCGTAGTAAATGTACAGAAGGATAGTAAAGAATGATAATAAATATAATTCAAGTGGATCATAACAAGATCGACAAAGTACAAAATGATATGAAAGTTAAAATCAAACTTTTGTGAAATTTATTTTGAAATACAAGAATAAAATCAGCCACAGTTTTCTCTGCAATCGTTAAACAATTCTAACCTCATTAACTATGATATATATTATATCAGGCCTGTACGCAGAATGTTTGAAGGGGAGATAATTTCTGAGATCAAAGGCTAATACGTATTGAACGATGTATGAATAGTATGCTGATAATACTGGGAACACGTCTCGCAGAAAAAATTCTAATAATAAAAAAGAAAGGTGCTGTTAGATGTGTGAGTAATTTTATTAAAAACTTATGAACCCCGCTAATATAGCGGTATGTTTCCGGATTTCCAACGCTAAAATCAGCGGTTCGATTCCCCTTGGTGGGCTGAGCAGATACCCCGATGTGGCTTTGCTATAAAAAAAAAACACACACATAAAAACTTACACAAACACGTAATGAAAAGTCATCAAATCTTTTTATAATTTATTTTAACACTGCATGGAGAAATGGACTTAAATTAGCAAAAATGTATGTATATATATTAGAATGTTTTATTATAATAAAATGCTGTACTATTACATGTCAGAGCTTTATAAGGATTGTTTGTTTGTTTTTGAATTTCGCGCAAAGCTACACGAGCGCTATTTGCGCTAGCCGTCCCTAATTTAGCAGTGTAAGACTGGAGGGAAGGTAGCTAGCCATCACCACCCACAGCAAACTCTTGGCTACTCTTTTACCAACGAATAAGGGAATTGACCGTAACATTATAACGCCCCCATAGCTGAAAGACGAGTAGGTTTGGTGCGACGGGGATTCAACTGCACAATTATATTTTAACTTCATCATTTTTTAATACATATTGCTGTGTTGTACCTAATACATAGGTCTAATAACAAATGACCCAAAAAAATAAAAAAATATTCTAGTAAATACATTTATTCATAAACTTTCTGACGGAATTTTATTGTCTTAAATACAATTTTAAAAATATATTAATACTTGAACTGCATAAATATTCTTACAACATATAAAGTAGTTATTAATTATTAAATATATTAATAATTTGAACAACTCTGTACAGCAATAGTATATTAGTTATTTCAACCATGAAATAATACGATTGCATACTCCACTCTCCTGGGGTACTTTTCCATGAATTACATACAGTGTTGAGGTTGGTAGCAGTGTCATAATGATTATATCTATAAAGCTGCAGCACTCAGTCATTCTTTTGTTTGTATATACCTCAGATAATATTTCAACCAGTAGATGACGAATGGGTTTACACAGAACATAAACTAAGTGGCAGTGTGTCAAAGTGTTTCAGTAACATAAAGATGTTTGGTACACTGCAGCATGCTTTTAAGCAGTTAACCAATATCTGGGAGAGGTATATACATAAAGATGTTTGGTACACTGCAGCATGCTTTTAAGCAGTTAACCAATATCTGGGAGAGGTATATACATAAAGATGTTTGGTACACTGCAGCATGCTTTTAAGCAGTTAACCAATATCTGGGAGAGGTATATACAGAAAGATGTTTGGTACACTGCAGCATGCTTTTAAGCAGTTAACCAATATCTGGGAGAGGTATATACATAAAGATGTTTGGTACACTGCAGCATGCTTTTTAGCAGTTAACCAATATCTGGGAGAGGTATATACATAAAGATGTTTGGTACACTGCAGCATGCTTTTAAGCAGTTAACCAATATCTGGGAGAGGTATATACATAAAGATGTTTGGTACATTGCAGCATGCTTTTAAGCAGTTAACCAATATCTGGGAGAGGTATATACATAAAGATGTTTGGTACACTGCAGCATGCTTTTAAGCAGTTAACCAATATCTGGGAGAGGTATATACATAAAGATGTTTGGTACACTGCAGCATGCTTTAAGCAGTTAACCAATATCTGGGAGAGGTATATACATAAAGATGTTTGGTACACTGCAGCATGCTTTTAAGCAGTTAACCAATATCTGGAGAGGTATATACATAAAGATGTTTGGTACACTGCAGCCTGCTTTTAAGCAGTTAACCAATATCTGGGAGAGGTATATACATAAAGATGTTTGGTACACTGCAGCATGCTTTAAGCAGTTAACCAATATCTGGGAGAGGTATATACAGAAAGATGTTTGGTACACTGCAGCATGCTTTTAAGCAGTTAACCAATATCTGGGAGAGGTATATACATAAAGATGTTTGGTACACTGCAGCATGCTTTTAAGCAGTTAACCAATATCTGGGAGAGGTATATACATAAAGATGTTTGGTACATTGCAGCATGCTTTTAAGCAGTTAACCAATATCTGGGAGAGGTATATACATAAAGATGTTTGGTACACTGCAGCATGCTTTTAAGCAGTTAACCAATATCTGGGAGAGGTATATACATAAAGATGTTTGGTACACTGCAGCATGCTTTTAAGCAGTTAACCAATATCTGGGAGAGGTATATACAGAAAGATGTTTGGTACACTGCAGCATGCTTTTAAGCAGTTAACCAATATCTGGGAGAGGTATATACATAAAGATGTTTGGTACACTGCAGCATGCTTTTAAGCAGTTAACCAATATCTGGGAGAGGTATATACATAAAGATGTTTGGTACATTGCAGCATGCTTTTAAGCAGTTAACCAATATCTGGGAGAGGTATATACATAAAGATGTTTGGTACACTGCAGCATGCTTTTAAGCAGTTAACCAATATCTGGGAGAGGTATATACATAAAGATGTTTGGTACACTGCAGCATGCTTTTAAGCAGTTAACCAATATCTGGGAGAGGTATATACATAAAGATGTTTGGTACACTGCAGCATGCTTTTAAGCAGTTAACCAATATCTGGGAGAGGTATATACATAAAGATGTTTGGTACACTGCAGCATGCTTTTAAGCAGTTAACCAATATTTGGGAGAGGTATAGAAAGCCATTTTGCCTTCCATCAATAAAGTTATTCATAAAAAATATCAGAATCTAACAAATCTTTCCTGTTAAAGTCTATAGACTGTCTGATATCAGAGACAGAAAATTTTTGTCTGAGTTCAGATAGCGTAAATTTCTGAATTGCTATGCATCAAATATTGATGAAAAATTATTGAAAAGGAATGGTTACTGTTTACTTAAAGTGTTCCTCCACGGAACTATATTCTGCACTTGCATGTTGGGCTTTTCGTTGACTAGCTCGTGACATCGATATTAGATCTGTTTGTAAGATTATTGTTGTGTTTGTGAATAATCGTGTTTGTTCACTCTTAGTGAAGTTAGTTCCTTACAGCATTGTTTTATTGTAGAAACTCCAGAAACAATGTCTTGGTTTAGACCTTGCAAATTTCAAAACACTTTTTTGAAATATATGACGGATTTACTCATGTATTTTTATTTTAATATCTATGTTTGTTTCAGTTAAGTATATATTTAGAAATGTATGTAACTTATAATGTTAAATATCTATTGCGAAATTCATCCTTATTCACCATATTTGTAAAAGATTCTCCAATGTTTAACCAAACAACTAGCGTAACGTCAGCATTGCTAGGCCAGCTGCATTGTCTATAACTTCGCTTAACGCAATGGGCCAAGAACAGTATATGTTGTTGATTTGCTACAATTAACATACTATAAACCTCGAAAGCTACAACTGTGATTAACGCATGCTACTCGGTAACTTCAAATATTTGACCAAGAAAGTTTATAGATTTCCGTTACAAACCGTTGAACTTCAGCTACCATAGGACGTTAATATTTTTACAAACATGATATATAACTTCAATTGTGAAAAACTCACGTACGATCAGCGAAGAGCTAGCTAGCTCCTCGCTGAGTGAATTGTACCGACATAAACTCGAAATTACTTCACTCATCGTACTCCGTCGATAAAATATCAAAAAAGTTCTAGACCAGTAGAAGCTTCAATATTACTTGTAGTTTTGTACAACATTTGTATATAAATTATAGTTTGTAATAACTGTTATTATAAATTGTATTATTGTTTGTATATTAAAATATATTTGTGTCAAGAAAAAAAAACTTTGTGTATCATTCTTGTTGTCAAACATTATAAATTTGATACATTTAATAAACTTCTAAATTTAACCCAGTTTCTGGCTATTTGATATAATAATAAGTTACACAATAAGTCGGAAACTCGTCCAAGATAAATCATAACACGTAACAAGTAGTAAAGGGAACGTTCTAATGCTGTTAAACAAAAACTGAATTTAAAGTATCTGGTATTTACAGATAAGCCATAATATTTTACTTATCTTCAAAAGTCCAGTTCTCACTAAACACTTCAAAATTATTCACTCCATACACAGTATCCTTGCACATGTGAAGTAAAAATGGGTTAAATAAACAGAACCTTTCCCAACCTTCAGTGCACTGTGTAATGAGCATGTTGATTAGTGGAAGACATGATAAAATTGCTCCATGCTGGATTCCCTTTCAATAGACTGCCTTTGCTAGGTTTTTATATGAGCCAGAGTTCTTTACAGAACTCTGTTCACAATACAAGTAATACTCCTCTACTCTGTTATTACCACATAAGGATGTAACACTCACTTTAAAATCACCACTATAACTGTTGGTTACCACACTTACCAGAGCTTTAACCATCTCTTTTTGTTAAGGCCTCACAGGCGGATTAATTACTTTATACATCAGTTATGGCTAAACTGATATGCAGCTTAACTACCCCTTTACTTCTACTCTCA
The DNA here is from genome assembly GCF_004210375.1 of Tachypleus tridentatus. Classification (NCBI taxonomy): domain Eukaryota; kingdom Metazoa; phylum Arthropoda; class Merostomata; order Xiphosura; family Limulidae; genus Tachypleus; species Tachypleus tridentatus. The sequence continues at coordinate 125,546,689 of NC_134836.1, read as the reverse complement.
GTAACTCACTCACTTACGTCTGTATATGTATATTATTGAAATTAAATAATTACCTCCAACAAATCCCAACTTTGATTAATTATATTATAACCACAATTTTTTAAGTCGTAAACAAAACACATTAACATGAAACAAAATACGCCGCATATATTTAAAAAGGACCCTAGGGTACAAGCTACAACGTGGGATTATAAAATGTATCCTAGGTTTTGGAGGCGGCTGCAGAGGTAGGACCCACATTTCGGTGGGGATACACCGTCTATCAGTCTTAATCTCCAATTCGCTAGTCTCACATAAGAAAATTATAAATTAAGAAAGTGAATTGTGGGTGCTCAAGCCCACAACGCCCCACATCTATACCATCCTTCACTGCCTGCAGACAGTTGTGGGAGGGTTACTGCTTTCACAAGTTAAAATAAGAAAAAGAAAAAGATAAACATAAAAAGATTAAAAATAAAAAAATGAAAATAACGTTCTACCATTTGGGGGTAAGTAAGATAAAACTTACGTCTTGAAGTTAATATTCCTTCCCCTAATATGGTAGTGACACTAATTAACACGACATTAGTAAAATTCGTGGCAGGTATTTCGATTTAACACTTTGCATCTCAAGAAGAGATGCAAAGCAATCAAGGGCGCTTAGAAGAGACCTTCTCTTCGCCCTACTCGTGAAGTTAAATTTAACTGGGCTAGTGATTGATTATTAATATCTAAACCAACAAGATTTAAAGTTAACGAATTTGTAATGCAATCTGGTGGCAAAGGTCCAAAGGAGGTGCGCGAGAGGTCATATATTTACTCTACAAAAAAAAAAAAAAAACACACAAGAGAATAGGGATCTGTAGATCCGAAAACCTCAGAATTTGCTGTGGGTGAAAACGGGAGTACCCCGAGAAAACCCACTTTCATGATCAGGGCGCCACAAAATCTACCCTGATCGTGCCCGGAAGTTGCTGGAAAGAAAGTCAGGGTTAGTAGGGCTTATAACAAAAACATTCAAAGAATATACAACAATAAAACACATGTGTTAGGTCTGTGATCGATCAAAAGATCGATCTAAGGCACCAGGAGGATAAAGATAGGCAGTTCGTGGATACAAAACTGAGTAATCGATTCTATCTGTCTCAATGAGTCGTTCTATTTCGGTCTGGGACGATTGGTGTCTTCTTGCGAATCTTGTTTGTGTCTTCCTGCTGAACATGATGTTGATATCTATAACGGTTGATACGTCTGTAGTCTTAACGAGTGTGGGTTAAGTCTGGGATGAAGCCGTCTTCTTTGGTTTGGGTCGCTGCTGAGGGGTAAGGTCAACGTTGGTTAGAGTATCCTTCTCTTTCTTCTTAGTATTTATTAAGTGATACTTTACTGGGACTGTCGTACTTTTATATGCGACTTAAGGTGTACGTCCGCATAAAGTAGTGCCAAGTTCTTAGATGGTCTTATTTTTAACTGATAATAATTTTTAGCAATTTTTGGTAGAATTTCTCTGATTTTACTCTCTTTGTGTTCATCTAATACATTTTTGTATTTATTACAGAATGATTTAATAATTTTATCTAAAATTTCTTCATTAAATCCACTAACTATTAATTTTCGTATCAGTAATACCTAAGGCGTACAACTCTCTACAAACTATGAGCGTTATAATATAATAATACTCACTTTAAGCAGCGAGAACATTTGAAAATATCGAGTAATATGACGTCAAATCACAACCGTTGAACGATACAGCAAATGATTTGTAAACAGATATGTAATCAAACCTGTAATAAGTTATCACTTATAAAATATTAAGTTTAACACTCGCCCTTTATAATTATCTAAATAATAACTGATATTAAACTAAACAATCATGTATATCTAACAACATTTAACAGTTCCTTAGAAAAGGATTTGATCCAAATAGTTATTTACTTAAATTTACTTGATTGGTACAATTTTACTGGTGGAACTGCTCATGAATGCATAATTATGTTAGTAATCAAGTGACCCGCACTATGAGTGTACAAAGCATTGCTTTGCATATCTCCAATTCATTTTTGGGCACCAGATCTTTGGTCAGCCATGGTGGATGATCCATTTCCTTGACCCTAAAATTCATTTAGATACAATCCAACATCACTCAATATCTTTGTAACTGCATATACAATGTCTACTGGTCTAATCATCTGTATCTAAACAAAGCCAATAAATTATTCAGTTTCACAGTTGTCGTCTACGAAACAGAGACATATTGGTAATTGTTCCATACTGTGAGGAGCACTTCATTAGTAAGAATGTTCCATACTGTGAGAAGCACTTCATTAGTAAGAATGTTCCATACTGTGAGAAGCACTTCATTAGTAAGAACAGAGTATAATTCAGCCTTTTGTACTTTATCAACAATTTTACTTGAATTACATCGTGTCCTATGAACTGATGTCATTTTGTGAGTATGAAGATAAATATATTGCTTTTTTTGCCTTGAGATGAGCTCTCAGGATTTCATCATCTTCAGCATAAGGTTTCAGCAACGCCAGAAAATTGTCAGCTTTCTTTGAAAAATTTTCATCTTTGATATTACGATGAAATGTTAAGCCTCGTTTTACTAAAAACAAAAAAAATAGGAACAATCTGTTGAAGAATATGTTTATTCTGAGTTATACCTGATTATTAGTTTACTAATAATATAAATTCCAATGGCAGCCTTCGTAGCATCAGTAGTCTGAACAGAATTATGATGTTAAGCAAGCTTAGAATGGTTGTTTAATGGTTGAGTTGTTGACAAGTGTCACTTTATCACATCGACTATGCTCTGTGTGAAAGGTAGTACAAGGAACACAAAACAATGTCATCCAAGATAGTACAAGGAACACAAAACAATGTCATCCAAGATAGTACAAGGAATACAAAACAATGTCATGCAAGATAGTACAAGGAACACAAAACAATGTCATCCAAAATAGTACAAGGAACACAGAACAATGTCATCCAAGATAGTACAAGGAACACAGAACAATGTCATCCAAGATAGTACAAGAAACACAAAACAATGTCATCCAAGATAATACAAGGAATACAAAACAATGTCATCCAAGATAGTACAAGGAACACAGAACAATGTCATCCAAGATAGTACAAGGAACGCAGAACAATGTCATCCAAGATAGTACAAGAAACACAAAACAATGTCATCCAAGATAGTACAAGGAATACAAAACAATGTCATCCAAGATAGTACAAGAAACACAAAACAATGTCATCCAAAATAGTACAAGGAACACAAAACAATGTCATCCAAGATAGTACAAGGAACACAGAACAATGTCATCCAAGATAGTACAAGGAATACAAAACAATGTCATCCAAAATAGTACAAGGAATACAAAACAATGTCATCCAAGATAGTACAAGGAATACAAAACAATGTCATCCAAGATAGTACAAGGAACACAAAACAATGTCATCCAAGATAGTACAAGAAATACAAAACAATGTCATCCAAGATAGTACAAGAAACACAAAACAATGTCATCCAAGCTAGTACAAGGAATACAAAACAATGTCATCCAAGATAGTACAAGGAATACAAAACAATGTCATCCAAGATAGTACAAGGAATACAAAACAATGTCATCCAAGATAGTACAAGGAATACAAAACAATGTCATCCAAGATAGTACAAGAAACACAAAACAATGTCATCCAAAATAGTACAAAGAACACAGAACAATGTTATCCAAAATAGTACAAGGAACACAAAACAATGTCATCCAAAATAGTACAAGGAACACAGAACAATCTCATCCAAAATAGTACAAGGAACACAGAACAATCTCATCCAAAATAGTACAAGGAACACAGAACAATGTCATCCAAAATAGTACCAGGAATACAAAACAATTTCATCCAAGATAGTACAAGGAACACAAAACAATGTCATCCAAAATAGTACAAGGAACACAGAACAATGTCATCCAAAATAGTACAAGGAACACAAAACAATGTCATCCAAAATAGTACAAGGAACACAGAACAATGTCATTTAAAATAGTACAAGGAACACAGAACAATCTCATTCAAAATAGTACAAGGAACACAGAACAATGTCATCCAAAATAGTACAAGGAACACAGAACAATGTCATCCAAGATAGTACCAGTAATACAAAACAATGTCATCGACTTTTAGGTTTTAAATTAATTGTTACTACATGCTTATATATATAAAAATGCTTTTCAGCATTTGACAGGTTAGTAATAGCTTGGCATTCTTCATCAAATGACTTTGTTGATGTCAATGCATGGCTCAGTGACTACAGTGGCAAATGTCTGATGAATCCATGATTGATGTGATGCAGGACAATGTTGATGGCTCAGAAAAGAAGAAGTTCTTCAAGACTAAATAAATCAGTTAGTCATCATCAGAGATATCATCATTGATATCATCAGAGATATCATCATCAGAGACATCATCATCAGAGATATCTCACCACATTCATCGCTGGTACCAGAGAAAGACTAAAATGATGACTGGGTTGTGTCAAGAGTAATGTCTTAAAAATATATTGGAATTGTAAAAAAAAAAGCGATCAGCATATATCTTTAATATAACTATAGTTTATATGATATATAAAATATACAGTTGTTGTACAGACGAATTGTAACATCATGTATAGGTATCTATGGACTAAACACAAACCCTGTAATTTAAAACAGTGAACATACGCAAAGCACAAGCTATTCTAGCTCCATGTCAAAGGTTATGTTAGCTACCAAAGCACCAAACCTCTACCATGCTGTCTTGGCCGCTATGTACCAGCCAGTTTCTTTAGCTGACAAAAAAAGACAACAACACTTCTGTATAACTGCAATAAGCTTCATTGTGTTCAGTTAATGGTGTCGAAGGTCTAGTTTGGTTTGAGATTAGTACAATTCTCAATCCATTTCTTGTATGAAAATACAAACATACACAAACGTTAAAATCTCATATCCAAAATAAGTCAGTGACATGATAAAGTTTGTTTGGCCAGGTGGTTAAGGCACTCGACTTGTAGTCCAAGGGTCGCGGATTCGAATCCCTATAACTCTAAACATGCTCGCACTCTTAACCGTGGTGACGTTAAAATGTGACGATCAATCCCACTATTCGTTGGTAAAAGAGTAGCCCAAGAGTTGGCGATGGGTGGTGATGACTAGCTGCCTTTCCTCTAGTTTCACACTGCTAAATTCGGGACCCGCTAGCGTAGGCAGCCCTCGTGTAGCTTTGCCAAAAATTCAAAACAAACACACTTTAAAGAGCTTAAATGTTTTACACTCTTGGTTTTACTTCCAGCCAAAGCTCTGAGCTACTGACCACAACGAAAAGTAATTGTTGAGCATTTCAGTTCATGCCAAGAGCCACTCAACAATAACGTAGATAGACCTACAAGAGGGCAGTGCACTGTTACTAGTGGCAACCCCAATAACATTTCAGGGAGGATCGCTCAAGAGGGCAGTGCACTGTTACTAGTGGCAACTCCAATAACATTTCAGGGAGGATCGATCAAGAGGGCAGTGCACTGTTACTAGTGGCAACTCCAATAACATTTCAGGGAGGATCGATCAAGAGGGCAGTGCACTGTTACTAGTGGCAACTCCAATAACATTTCAGGGAGGATCGCTCAAGAGGGCAGTGCACTGTTACTAGTGGCAACTCCAATAACATTTCAGGGAGGATCGATCAAGAGGGCAGTGCACTGTTACTAGTAGCAACTCCAATAACATTTCAGGGAGGATCGATCAAGAGGGCAGTGCACTGTTACTAGTGGCAACTCCAATAACATTTCAGGGAGGATCGCTCAAGAGGGCAGTGCACTGTTACTAGTGGCAACTCCAATAACATTTCAGGGAGGATCGATCAAGAGGGCAGTGCACTGTTACTAGTGGCAACTCAATAACATTTCAGGGAGGATCGCTCAAGAGGGCAGTGCACTGTTACTAGTGGCAACTCCAATAACATTTCAGGGAGGATCGATCAAGAGGGCAGTGCACTGTTACTAGTAGCAACTCCAATAACATTTCAGGGAGGATCGATCAAGAGGGCAGTGCACTGTTACTAGTGGCAACTCCAATAACATTTCAGGGAGGATCGCTCAAGAGGGCAGTGCACTGTTACTAGTGGCAACTCAATAACATTTCAGGGAGGATCGATCAAGAGGGCAGTGCACTGTTACTAGTGGCAACTCCAATAACATTTCAGGGAGGATCGATCAAGAGGGCTGTGCACTGTTACTAGTGACAACTCCAATAACATTTCAGGGAGGATCGATCAAGAGGGCAGTGCACTGTTACTTGTGGCAACTCCAATAACATTTCAGGGAGGATCGATCAAGAGGGCAGTGCACTGTTACTAGAGGCAACTCCAATAACATTTCAGGGAGGATAGATCAACAGGGCAGTGCACTGTTACTAGTGGAAACTCTAATAAAATTTTAGGATGTTTCTGGCGGTGAACAAAACACAGATAGTTCATTATGTAGCTTTGTGTTTAATTCCAAACAACAACTAGCTCTTAATCAGAAACATAAAGTTTTACTGAAACTTGAAAAAATAAAATAAAATGGATGCGTGCACTTTTGGAGCAGGAAAAAACCCTGCCTTGTGCAACAGTGGCCTTAGTTTGTGCGTTATTTACATATAGTAAAGACGTGTGTTCTATTTCGGTTGGCCCCGGCATGGCCAAATGTGTTAAGGCGTTCCACTTGTAATCCGAGGGTCGCGGGTTCGAATTCTGGTCGCACCTAATATGGTTATGTCTTTAATTAAAAAGAACAAATACAACGTCGTCCTTGAGAAACCTCTGAAAAACCCAAGTACATTTGTTTTTTATTGTTTGTTTGTTTTTGAATTTCGTGCAAAGCTACTGGAGGGCTATCTGCGCTAGCCGTCCCTAATTTAGCAGTGTAAGACTAGAGGAAAGGCAACTAGTTATCAACACCCACCGCCAACTCTTGCGCTACTCTTTTACCAACGAGTAGTGGAGTTGACCATAACATTATAACGCCCCCACGGCTGAAAGGGGGAGCATGTTTGGTGCGAGCGAGATTCGAATCCGCGACCCTCGGATTACGAGTCGAACGCCTTAACACGCTTGGCCATGCCGGGCCTTTCTCGTACCACAGATAGCCTATCTGTGCAGCTCTGCATTCAACAAAGAACAGATTATCACACATATTGTTTTAAATAAGTAGTTTTAGTCTTTATTTTTGGAAACAGTCATTTCTTTTTTATTTAATTATAACTCAGTTGACACCTAACTCAAGAGTAAACTACACGTTTTGGAAACTGAAATATGTATTCATGAGATTAATGTTACATTTCCAAAGCAAAGGAAAATAAAATTTGAATAGATGGCAGCACCTTCCCCAATAATTTGTGGACGTTAAAAAATCATATGTATTTTCTGTCACCCACAACTTGAAAAAAAAATACTTTAATTTTAATTAAAGCTAAATACAATATCTAAAAACAGTAGGTTAACCAATGTGTAGGCTACAGGCGCCATCTGCTTTTTCATGAATCGTCTTGCGTATACAAACAGTGGAGAAATCACGCAAGAGATGGCGCGACTATACTGATGCAATGATCTTTTTGTTTTAAAGGTTTGTTTTGTGCAAAGCTACACGAGGGCTATCTGCGTTGCGATTTACTAAATATTGTGTGATAATATCTCATGGGTAGTTAAATATGGGGTCGTAACGATTCGCTATTATGAATCACAGTTAAGAAATGGTTCGTTTTCAATTATAAACAAAGTAAAAAAACAGCAACACATCAGTTTTATTTTACGTTGTTTTAGTTTTACATTTCTCTCAGATTTTACGTTAACAGCACCTCGCCGATACAGCGGTAAGTCCTTGGATTTACTACGCTAAAATCAGGGGTTCGATTCCCCTCGGTGGACTCAGCAGATAGCCCGATGTGAATTTGCTGTAAGAAAACATACACACAGATTAATGTTAACAAAGGGTTTCAGAGAGAGAAGGTTCATATATATATAAAAAAAAACAAAACAAGTGATAAAAACAGTAAATTAATTGAAGAAGGTATGAAAATATCATTAGAATTATGTAAGGTTGGAAGTCGGGGAGAGTCAAAAAGTACTTTTTAATAACACATATTGTAACGTAAATTTATAAATGTAGTGGACTAAGGAATACTTTTGTGGTAGGTGCCTGTGACTTGCTGGCGATAATTTGACATCATAGGAACAGCACGCACGCCATTTGTTTTGAAATAATATATACATGTGTATGCGTGTTTGAACAAGTTAAACATGTGCATGAAAATTCTTTATAGTATGAAAATCATAAACAGTTTTCTTCTTCTTGTAAAACATCCACTTAGGCCAATTCAACTGTTTCAGAATTCAGTTGACAAGTTGAACAATATTTCTATTTTATTTTTTAATAGTATCAGTGTATTATTCGTTTACGCTGCCGCGCGAGTCACCACAGTCTTATTCTGAACTTCTCATAATTCTCTGCTTTTTCGTCAAAGTCCACACAGGCTGATTCAGTTGCTTTAGAACACCAATTGACAAGATGTATTAATCTTCTTATCACTTACAATCTCATTTTAATATATAAACCGTTAGGACATTCACTCCTATGACAGTTAACTACACATTTGCTAACTTTTCTTCTACCGAACTCTCCTTTCACATGACTTTACGTTTACTCTTCTCCTTTTAATTCTGCTCGGTTGGTCGCAGCTATAATGTGTCTGTCACTTAGGCCTTTTAAAAATCTATATAACTTCGACATAAACGGATTGCATACAACGCTCGTTAGCCTTGACATAAATATATTATGAACACAAAATAAATAAATTAATAATATTACGTATATTAAAATGTCTTTTATATGACAGGGAAAAATAATAAAATCAAATAATGTATTTAGTAATTGCTGTTGGTTTTGTATTTAGTAATTACTGTTGGTTTTTTATTTAGTAATTACTGTTGGTTTTGTATTTAGTAATCACTGTTGGTTTTTTATTTAGTAATTACTGTTGGTTTTGTATTTAGTAATTACTGTTGGTTTTGTACTTAGTAATTACTGTTAGTTTTGTATTTAGTAATTACTGTTGGTTTTGTATTTAGTAATTACTGTTGGTTTTGTATTTAGTAATTACTGTTGGTTTTGTATTTAGTATTTACTGTTGGTTTTGTATTTTGTAATGGCCTGGCATGGCCTAGCGCATTAAGGTGTGCGCTTCGTAATCTGAGGGTCGCGGGTTCGATAGTTCCACAGATAGCCCTCGAGTAGCTTTGTGCGAAATTCCAAAAACCAAACCATCTAATTTACTAATTTTAAATATTTTTTTCTAAAACTGATCTCATTTTTATTTTCTTTTTTTTTTATGAAAAGTCTGTGAGTCAGACACTGCTAAGGCTACGCACTTGTAACACTAATATTTCGATTTCCCGCGGTGAACACAGCAGACAGTCCATCTGGCTTTACTCATAAAATACAAATGTAATATTAAAGTTCCTTATTATTGTAGCAGTCTTTTGTTTTTACATTATACAGTGAAAGTAATCTCACTTGTGTACTTGTTTTTATTCAAAAATACTATTGGTTATGGCAGCTTTAACTTCGGTGTTTCAGTTCCAACTGTTACACTTATTTCCCCGAAAGTTTGTTTGTTTGTTTTTGAATTTCGCCCAAAGCTACACGAGGGCTATCTGCGCTTGCCGTCCCTAATTTATTAGCGTAAGACTAGAGGGAAGGCAGCTAGTCATCACCACCCACCGCCAACTCTTGGGCTACTCTTTTACCAACGAATAGTGGGATTGACCGTCACATTATAACGCCCCCACGGCTGAAAGAGTGAGCATGTTTGGCGCGACGAAGATGCAAAACCGCGATCTTCAGATTACGAGTTGCACGCCTTAACACTCTTGGCCATGCCGGGCCATTCCCCAAAAGAAGGCCGGAAATTTCCTGGAGGAGTTACCTGTTTTAAACATTTAAATCAATATATAGTAGTGTGCTCTCTGCCTGTTATTCATTAAACACTAAAATGGCGTCACATAAGGGACGCTTAACGTTGCAATTTATGTTGTCATGACGTCAGCAAAACCTACGTATGCCATGAATCACGAGAAAAATTACGCATACTGCAGGCTACAACACAGCATAATGTATGAACTACAAAATCAAGAAATAAAAACATTTATCACTCTTAATTTTGGCTTTATTTATTCTTAAAATCAAACACTTTCAAGAACCTTTTGGAAGTAGATCTTGTTCTTACTCACGTGGTAAGTGTGACATTTTAATTTAACATTTGAGTCACGTGATCGAAAGCAGTCCAATCATGAGTTCTAGTTGCATTCAAGGATGTTTTCACGACCGAACAAACCAAGAAATGATGTAATTGAAATTAGTCACGAGGACAAAAGTCGACGTTGGTTTCGCTATTTTTCAGCCTCGGGTCCGTAATTTTCCGTGAGTTTTACGCCTACCTAAGGCAGTCCTTGTTTTCTCTTTAAACCTTTCAAAATCTCTTCTATGTAGGAATATTGCATTTTTGCTAAGTTTTTTATCCCACAATTCAAAAGCATATGGCTAATTTAATATGCGGCTTCATAGGTTTTCTCTAATTTTAGTGAAGTATTTCAGCCTTTATAAAAGACCACGTTTAAAAAAGTTAAGAATAGTTGATTTCTGTTCGATAAATTTTTTCTTGTTGGGTATCTCTTTTCGACTCTGATATTTTAATGGTTTCCCGTTACTACAAATATGTATGTTGGGTTTCTGATAAATGTAAGCTCTGTCCATATATTAGAAAATAAATACCAGAGTAAATATAATGATTCAAACTGTATTGTTTCCTCAGTTGAGCATGATCACTGTCAACAACATTTTCGTCCATAAATCCAATAGTGTCTCCCAAGATCCATCCATTTTAAGAAACCTAAGTGCTGCTAAACCTATGTATTAAAATAGCAGTGCAGAATAATCATTATAAGGTAATGAACATGAAATTAGAAAGAATGAAAAAATCAATGTAGACAAATTAACGCTGTGAGTTCGTACTGTGATAATAGTTTGAAATGTTTAGTACAAGAAGTAACAGTTAAGCTTGACTCCGCCAGTTTCTTTGTTGATGGTTTTAATTTCGCTACACGAAAGTTATCCGTGCTAGCTGTCCCTTATTTAGCACTGTAAAACTCAAGGGAAGGTAACTAGTCACCACCACCATTGCTAACTCTTGGACTACTCTCTACCAACGAATAGAGGGATTGATCGTAACATTATAACTCTCCCATAGCTAAAAGAACGAGCATGTTTGATGGAACTTGGATTCGAATCTCTGACTGCGAGTCAAGCGCCCTATCCACTTGGCCAGCTTAGTAGACATAGGTTAGTCCTAAATTTACACAGTAGGTTAACAGTCAGAAGCAACCTTTATAAAACCTGTAATACTGATAACGTAAATTAATTCTAATATACAAATAGCAATAATTGTAATAAAAGGAACCTTCAAGAAATGATAGGGTATAATTAAATCCCATGATAAAGAAAACTCAGTGTTATAAAAACCTGGTGAGATATTTGCTTTCACTCATAACTTGTTACAATTACTCAGGAAGTCGTCTGTTATTACCCCTAGCGGCACGTCTGCAGACTCACAACGCTATAAACCGCTGTGTAGCTTTGTCGTAACTTCAAGCAAACTTCTTTACTTACTCCTGTTGTTTACCGACTAGTTCCACTGATAAGACTGAGTTAGGGTTAGTCTCGCCAACGGTAGGACTTTTTACTTTTCAAACTTATGGTACACTTTCTTTTTCTCTCTCTTTTAAAATCAGTTACTTTCCCACAAATGTCTGTATATAGACGTGACACTTTGAAAACACACATCTTTGTCTCTTCTGTATTTTTTATTATTTTATTTGTTTTTTACACGAGGGGCCTTTCGATCTAGTGTTGAGACTGACAGACGATGTGTCGTCACCACTATATGAATACTATTTCCCCAGTCGCTTCCATAAACCTGGACACACTTTATAACCCTTGGCCGTGGTGACTTTACTTTGTTGTACAGTGTTTTGATTAAGGCTTGTTTTGTTTTGTAAATATATTCAACTTAGTCATAAGTTTGATCCGCAGTCCTTCCTTTAGATGTAAATATTAACTTAACTGTGTACACAATGTTTATGTTTGCAATATATGTATATATACACAGACACACTCACTCGTATATAAATAATTTGGGTACTTATAGAATCGTATAAATATTCTTCTCTGAGTGCCTTTCTAGTTTTACTTTTACAGCTTGTCAGTTTAAATGTTTCAAACATTTAAGTTTCGTATGTTACACAAGTATTTGGAAACGCTATAATTATGGTAATCCAATACCTTGGAATAGCACAGAAAGTTCTAGAACGTGCTTTCTGAAGGAAGAGAAACAGTGTTTGTATATATAGACGAAGGACTGGTGATAACAATATTTATAGTTGTAGTGCCAATGAAATATTCAGATCACTAGTATATAGTACGCGGGAATCAGGTGACCATCAAGAAAAGTTTGTTTGTTTTGAATTTCGCACAAAGCTACTCGAGGGCTATCTGTGCTAGCCGTCCCTAATTTAACAGTGTAAAACTAGAGGGAAGGCAGCTAGTCATCACCACCCACCGCCAACTCTTGGACTCTTTTACCAACGAACAGTTGGATTGACTGTGACATTATAACGCCCCCACGGCTGAAAGGGCGAGCATGTTTGGCGCGACGGGGATTTGAACCCGCGACCCTCAGATTACGAGTCGCACGCCTTAACATGCTTTGCCATGCCGGGCCCCATCAAGAAAAAAACAAAAGAAAAAACGAATGAATAATAGAAGAAAAATTAGATGATCAAACTTTACATAACTTAGACGTTTTGAACGAGAGGGAACAATGACGTAAGAGTGTTGTATGACGTGTACATATTTAAATTTACTTTAAATTAAATGTTATTATTTATTAATGACGATAACCGACACGCAACTAGCAGCGCTCAACTGGTCTCAATAAAACAGGCGTTGTTCACGACGCACGTGCTTCACGTCGTTATTAAAGGGTCGTCTTACTAGAATATGGATGTAGATCATCGTGTAACCTGGATTTCGGGTAAAGTTTTCGCCACAGTACGAGATGAGTCTCACTAATAGCACTAGAAATGAAAACAGTAACGTGGAACGAGTTTCCTAACTTCTGGTTTCAGTTGCCATCTCTTTGAAACACGAAAACCTTAAAAGAACAAATCGTGTTGCGAACACAAATCATAACAACCGTAATAATTAACTGCAATTTCAAATAGCGAGGACACAAAGAGCATAACGAATGTAACACAGTTAGGCCTCAACCACGGTTTAATGCTTTTATATACTTTTTCCTTAGACAAGTTGATAAGTGGTCCACCCACATTTAACGTTCGTTTTTGTAATTAAAGAGTTTTACTAACGTTACGTGAATATACACGATACGTTAACCATTCATTCCAACAAAAGACTAAGATATATGAACTATATATAGTTTTTACAGACGGAAGCTTGTTCTTAAAGTCATTAACATGTTTTTAACATGCACAAGATATTTGGAATAACTTCCATGTTGTCTCGTATGACTATTTGTTAAAATGGATCAGATAAAATACAAGTTTTACATTTGTGGAAATTTTATTTGTCAACATGAAATAAAGTTAAAATATGATGGTTATCTTTACCTTTTGATATATTTTAATCACATGTTGCCTACAACGATAATTAGTACGGCGTGAACCTCAAACAATACTACTGTATTTAAAATAGTACTGAATATCAAACAATAGTACTGAATATTAAACAATAGTACTGAATATTAAAGAATACTACTGAATTTAACACAATACTGAATCTCAAACAATAGTACTGAATTAAAAACAATACTGAATATTAAAGAATACAACTGAATTTAAAACAATACTGAATCTCAAACAATAGTACAGAATTTAAAACAATACTGAATATAAAAGAATACTACTGAATTTAAAACAATACTGAATATTAAAGAATACTACTGAATTTGAAACAGTATTGAATATTAAAGAATACAACTGAATTTAAAACAATACTGAATATTAAAGAATACTACTGAATCTAAAACAATACTGAATATCAAACAATACTACTGAATTTATAACAATACTGAATATTAAAGAATACTACTGAATTTAAAACAATACTGAATATCAAACAATCGTAATGAGTCTAAAACAATACTGAATATCAAACAGTAGTATTGAATCTAAAACAGTACTGAATATTAAACAATACTACTGAATTTAAAACAATACTGAATATAAAACAATACTACTGAATTTAAAACAATACTGAATATTAAACAATGCTACTGAATTTAAAACAATACTGAATATTAAACAATACTACTGAATTTAAAACAATACTGAATATTAAGGAATACTACTGAATTTGAAACAGTATTGAATATTAAAGAATACAACTGAATTTAAAACAATACTGAATATTAAAGAATACTACTGAATATCAAACAATACTACTGAATTTAAAACAATACTGAATATTAAACAATACTACTGAATTTAAAACAATACTGAATATTAAACAAAATACTACTGAATTTAAAACAATACTGAATGTTAAAGAATACTTCTGAATTTAAAACAATACTGAATATTAAAGAATACTACTGAATATGAAACAGTATAGAGTATTAAAGAATACTACTGAATTTAAAACAATACTGAATATTAAACAATACTACTAAATTTAAAGCAATACTGAATATTAAACAATACTACTGAATTTAAAACAATACTGAATATTAAGGAATACTACTGAATTTGAAACAGTATTGAATATTAAAGAATACAACTGAATTTAAAACAATACTGAATATTAAAGAATACTACTGAATTTAAAACAATACTGAATATTAAAGAATACTTCTGAATTTAAAACAATACTGAATATTAAAGAATACTACTGAATTTGAAACAGTATAGAGTATTAAAGAATACTACTGAATTTGAAACAGTACTGAATATTAAACAATACTACTGAATTTAAAACAATACTGAATATTAAAGAATACTACTGAATCTAAAACAATACTGAATATCAAACAATACTACTGAATTTAAAACAATACTGAATATTAAACAATACTACTGAATATTAAACAATACTAGTGAATTTAAAACAATACTGAATATTAAACAATACTACTGAATTTAAAACAATACTGAATATTAAGGAATACTACTGAATTTGAAACAGTATTGAATATTAAAGAATACAACTGAATTTAAAACAATACTGAATATTAAAGAATACTACTGAATATCAAACAATACTACTGAATTTAAAACAATACTGAATATTAAACAATACTACTGAACTTAAAACAATACTGAATATTAAACAAAATACTACTGAATTTAAAACAATACTGAATAGTAAAGAATACTTCTGAATTTAAAACAATACTGAATATTAAGGAATACTACTGAATTTGAAACAGTATTGAATATTAAAGAATACAACTGAATTTAAAACAATACTGAATATTAAAGAATACTACTGAATTTAAAACAATACTGAATATTAAAGAATACTTCTGAATTTAAAACAATACTGAATATTAAAGAATACTACTGAATTTGAAACAGTATTGAATATTAAAAATACTAGTGAATTTAAAACAATACTGAATATTAAAGAATACTACTGAATTTAAAACAATACTGAAGTTCGGCTTTTAACATTAAAAATGGTGTTGAATGTCTATGGTGGGCACAATCTTTCAAGCACGTGTTTAACTTTGGGCTTGTAAGCAAACACGCTTTTTACCGCAAAGCTGCAAATGAGGTATCTGTGATTATTCCTCATTAAGACCTGTACCTTAAACTCTAGAGATATAAGTCTTAAAAGCTAAAATTTTGGAGTTGAGTACTCGTGGTAGGTACAACCGAATAGTTAATGCGTAGCTTTACGATAATCTGAGTCACAAAGGGGCAGTAAGAGACTTCAGATTAAAAACATGTAATAGCAGTTTTCATATAACGGTTATGAAGACCTCTTTGTTTTTGAATATCGAGCAGAACTACACAAGGGCTATTTGCGCTAGCCGTCCCTAATTTACCAGTGCAAGACCAGCTAGTCATCATCACCCACCGCCAACGCTTGGGCTACTCTTTTACAAATGAATTGTGGGATTGAGCGTCATATTATAACGCCCCTACGGATAAAAGGGTGAGCATGTTTGGTGTGACGGTGATTTGAACCTACGACCATCAGATTACGAGTCAAACGCCTTAACCACCTGGCCATGTCGGGCCTCACCACGGATATAAAGGCGGGAAGGAAACATAGTTTTTATACGAAACAAATAAGTTTATGTAAGAAACTAACGTTGATGTTTTCATAATTAGATTCTTAAAGCGAGACACAAATATCCTAAATATTTTAAATGCTTATAACTTGTAGTTGTGTAGTTATGTGTGTTTACACATAACACAGAGTTTACCATTCTCATTATGTACACAGAATCACAAAGTTGGTTTGAAGAAGCTTGATACAAATCTTGATACGAGTTGTGTTATTAAATAAACAGACACTAAGTTCATGCCACTCAACTGGCAGAGCAGAATCTGCGGACTTACACGATAGAAATCGAGTTTGGATACCCGTGGCAAGCACAGATAGCTCATTGTGTGGCTTTGTGCTTCACTTAAAAACGAATAAACATCTTACATAGGATGAAAAGAACAACTTGCACTATTTGAAACCGACATTTAATATGACAACAAGTATGAAGCAATTGGTTGCTTATATGGACCAGTATGACTGTTAATTCTGAGGGGTGGAAGCTTTGTTCGAAATTTCCACAAAATGGACAGTAAATTCATTCACTTTTGGACGTTGTTCTTGTTGAGTGGAATTAAGCACAAACCGACAAGATGGGCAGAGCACACACAGCCCATTGTGTCGGTTTGTGCTTAAATTGTACAACTTGTGGGAGCAACAAGGAGGAGTGGTGTGCTTTGGACGTGACATCATTACGACGGAGTCATTTGTAGGATTATTCTCAAGATAGTTTGATATCTGTGCGAATCCGCAGACATGCCATTAAGAGGCTACCTTTGGGCTCATTCAGCGTGTCTATTATTTAGTGATTTAATAATGTTTAACCATTCACAATTCTACCATGATTGTTAATCAAAACTGTTAATATTTTAATATTAGTTTTAAAGGCAACACGAAAAAATCACGCAGAAGGTCATATAGTCCAGGAATTAACGGATTATGACAAACACGTCCAAATGATCCAATAACATATCTTAATAATCTTGATTCATATCTTTAGTCTTTTGTTGATCTGAAATATTCAGAGATGTAGGAGGCAAAATGAAAGTGGTGTTGGGGCAGAGATTATATGACGAAAAGATGAAATGTGCGCCATTGGTGTACCGATCACGACAGGGACTGGAAGTCAGCCTTAGGACCTGGAAGCTCTTGGGTTTTTAATTAAATTTCACACACACTCCCGTCTTTCTTTAGGGTAGTTTTCCTAATTTTGATGTATTTTTACTGGAACTGGTTAAAAATGGGGAATACGTCCCGCCCCTTACGTCACTAACATTGACAGACTTTATTTCAAATTTCTTCCTTCTCTAACGTTACGTCTGTTTTATGTCTGTAGATTTCTTGTTTGTTATAATGGGCTATCTGTGCTTTGCTTACAAGGGGTTTATAAAAATTCGACCTTCAGCCTTATAAGCCCTTGGGCTCATTGCTGAGCCATCAAGCACAGCTATAGTTGAGTAACTTAAATGCATCCAACCAGATGTGAAGTCATTATTTCCTATTGTCATAAATTCGTCTGGCTTCCTTTGAATCATTTTGTATTGTTCAAATGCACGTTTCGTAATTTCTGCAACATCTCCAGAAAGTGAAGTATATATTTTTTTTATGTGTTCACTTTTATCTGGCATTAGGAATTGTGGGTTTCCAGTACAAAAACTGTAATATAAAATGGAGTTAGAAATTCAATGTGAAAATGGATAACGTTTTTAGAATGGATAATGTATTTATCTTGCTTGTAATACTGTTAATCTTATTTTAAAGTATTAATAAATGTGTTCCTTTTTGTTTGTTTCTTTGTTTTTGAATTTCGCGCAAAGCTACACGAGGGCTATCTGCGCTAGCCGTCCCTAATTTATCAGTGTAAGACTAGAGGGAAGGCAGCTAGTCATCACCACCCATCACCAACACTTTTACCAAACGAATAGTGGAATTGGCCGTAACACTATAGCGCCCCCGCAGCTGTAAGGGCGAGCATGTTTGCTGTGACGGGAATTCGAACCTGTGACCCTCAGATTAGGAGCTCAGCGCCCTAACCACCTGACCTTGCCGGGTCAACTTACAGGTTACTTTTAAAATGAATAACTTACATTTGTTCTTTAATTAGATTTATATATTACAAAAGTAAGTCAGTAAGGTTGAAACGAATTTATATTATAATTCATAGATAGTTACATATTTATACTAGGAACCCTTTACGTGCTGAAGTACAAGCTTTGATTTTCAACTGTTATATTTCTGGAAAAATTACGTTGCATGCAGTAAATATATTGCTGGCCCCTACCGGGGAGAATGTTTTTCATAAATACTAGTTGTAATTCGTGTAATGTTATTTATGAATTATCTTGTGTTTTTTTTGTTAGCAAACAAATGTTAGAAAACATAAAACTTGCGTTTAAGAAAATAGTTACGTAAACTTTATGTAAAAATACCATTGTTTGTTGACAAAGATATTAATGTTTATTACGAAAAAATATCATATTTCACAGAGTTCGCTCCTCTGCATAAAATTTTTTTCAACTCAAACCAGCCATTTTTGCAGAGACTGTTTTTAAAATAATTTCATTTTGGTATTGTTGCTAAGAAAGGTTATTTTGTGAAAATTATTTTATTAATAAATGTGAAATTAACTTATATGTGTCACATATTCAATACACAGAGGGGGTTTGAAACGTGTTTAAATATTAAAGATGATAAAACGCGGGACGAGTTTCGTTCTTTTGTAGATGGTGTAATATAGTCTTACTGTGGAACGCGAAAAGTACCCTAGAAGATGGGAAATCAGTATTTTTGCCCTTGTATATCTGTGTTTTGTTTCTTTGTTTAACTTAACAATAATAACAAAGTTAAATGTTTTCGTTTTATTTCTTTGTTTGGAATTAAGCACAGAGCTACACAATGGGCTATCTGTGCTGTGCCCACCACGCGTATCAAATTATCGTTTGTTTGGAATTAATTACAAAGCTGCACAATGGACTATTTGTGCTTTGCCCACTACGGTATCGAAACTCTGTTTTTACCGGTAAGAGTACGAAGGCCTACCTCTATGTCACTGGTGAGAGATTATTTTATATACGTAACATGCACGTACAATTAAAAGTAATACTCGAGTAATGAAATAATGAAGTATAACGCACTGAAATTGGGTCTAAGAATTGATAAATAAATATGTCAGTATTATGCTAACCACGTGATGGCGTTCTCATGAAACCAAGCAAGTCTGTGCCAAGTTTTGAACGTTCTCGAAGTGGGAGGTACATTTGGGCCGAAAGTTCTGTATTTTATGACAGAGAGTTAAAGTTGTGCTTGGCGCTTGGTGAGATTAAAAGTATGTAATTTATATTTTTGGAGGTTAAAGGTAAGTAATTTCAATTTTTACTTTGTAACGACAATTGTAATAAAATTCAACGTATTGTTTAAGTGTATGCCTCGACCCTATGGACTTTATCGCTGACTCAAATAAATTGTAATGAAACTAAGGAAATTCTCACATGATTAGTCTCGACAATTAACAAAGTAGGTTAAATTCAACGAATAAGAATGGTTTATGTAATTTAACAAAACCAGACTGGTTAACTTGCCCATCTTCCATATGAGAAGTTATGAAAGACAAAAACAAACCTTGGTATTTAGTTTAAGGTAAGCTGTCAAGTTTGTTTTGTTTGATTTATATATTTCATAAATAATAAATAAACTATTCGCCACCTAGATGATTTTTCTTGAGGTTTTAAATTAAGTGGCATAATTTGGGTTTCATAAGTTTTGGGAAAAAGTGAAGGAAATATGTCCCCCTCTTGTGTGTGATTTGGGAAAAAAGTGAAGGGAATATGTCCCTCTCTTGTGTGTGATTTGGGAAAAAAGTGAAGGGAATATGTCCCTCTCTTGTGTGTGATTTTGGAAGAAAGTTAAGGGAATATGTTCCCCTCTTGTGTGTGATTTGGGAAAAATGTGAAGGGAATATGTCCCCCTCTTGTGTGTGATTTGGGAAAAAAGTGAAGGGAATATGTCCCTCTTGTGTGTGATTTTGGAAGAAAGTTAAGGGAATATGTTCCCCTCTTGTGTGTGATTTGGGAAAAATGTGAAGGGAATATGTCCCCCTCTTGTGTGTGATTTGGGAAAAATGTGAAGGGAATATGTCCCCCTCTTGTGTGTGATTTGGGGGAAAAGTGAAGGGAATATGTCCCCCTCTTGAGTGTGATTTGGGGGAAAAGTGAAGGGAATATGTCCCCCCTCTTGAGTGTGATTTGGGGGAAAAGTGAAGGGAATATGTCCCCCCTCTTGAGTGTGATTTGGGGGAAAAGTGAAGGGAATATATCCCCCCTCTTGAGTGTGATTTGGGGGAAAAGTGAAGGGAATATGTCCCCCCTCTTGTGTGTGATTTGGGGGAAAAGTGAAGAGAATATGTCCCTCTCTTGTGTATGATTTGGGGAACGTTGAGTAATAATTCTTGTTAATATCGACTTTCTAAATGCATCTTTTCTGAAGTATTTACGATCCAGATTGCTTGTTGCAGAGTCCATGACTCTCCCAGAACGTAGTACAAGTATTCATTCTTACTAATTACTGCTGTAGATACGCATATTTGACACCGGAAATGATGTGACAGCAAAAGCATAAGGGGGGGGGGTCAATATATAGAACCCACTGGAAGCGAATGATAGATAAAAAAATTGCTTTTATTTAAAAACTTTTCATATGAATTAAATATAATAAGAAACAACGAATGAAGATCCAGCATAACCAGACAGTTACGGCGCTCGAATCGCAACCTGAGGGTCGCGGGTTTGAATCTCCGTTCCACGAAACACGTTCTCCCCTGTCAGACTTTAGGGTTTGTAAGGTGATGCTCAGTCCCACTATGCGTTGTGAAAGACTAGCCTAACAGTTGGCGGTTGGTGCTGATGAATGGTGCCTTCCCTCTAGTCTTACACTGCTAAATTAGGGATGGCTAGCTGAGATAGCTCTCGTGTAGCTTTCATAAAACAAACGGGAAATGAATACGCTTGAAACAAATGGACAGCTGTCAGTAGTTAGCACTGGTTACCATGTGTTGAATATGTTTTTAACCAAATAAAAAATGACAACTTAACATTTAAGTTATTTTGGAAATAAGTTCTAGAAGAGAATGAAAATTATATAATTATATTCGTATTATTTATTAATCGATTTTGGCCAGGTGGGTTAAGGCGTTTGTCTCCTAATCTGAGAGTCGTGGGTTCGAATCTGTCGCACCAAATATGCTCGCCCTTTCAGCCGTAGGGGCGTTATAATATGATGGTCAGTCCCACTATTAGTTGGTAAAAGAGTAGCCCAAGAGTTGGTGCTGGGTGGTGATGACTAGCTGCCTTCCCTATAGTCTTACACTGCTAAATTAGGGACAGCTAGCGCAGATAGCCCTTGAGTAGCTTTGTGCGAAATTAAAAGAAACTATCTATTTATCGTTAGTATATAAGAATGATCTTTTGGTGTTTTAATAAACTCAACAACTTATGGTTTGGTTTCTGCTGGTGAAAAATAAACATAAGTTGTCAAGTTAATTAATATATTAAAGAAAAATTATCTTTCAAGAGAAAAAACAACATTACGTTTATAAAATCCGCATTTGTTTTCTTTCATAACTCATCACGGCAATTTTTCTCAATTTTAAAATTATGTTGTGAGGGGCTGTGCAGCCGAGGGTCTCATGTTCGTGTTCCGTTGTCAACATTATGATAATCGCGTTTTGTAATTTTGATCCACTGTGTTACAGCAGCATGCCTGCATACGTACAACACTAAACATTTTTCTGTTTGGACATATTGTAATTTTCGTTTCTATGATTCAGACGAAAATGGATAGTGTTTAAACATAAAATTACGAAATCCATAGTAAGGGCCACAGAAGGAGTAGCTACACTTGGATTCTAACCATCTGGGGCTCCCCCAAAAAAAACCCTTGTATGCACTTGTATTTATTAGGCGGAAGAGGGCGGGTATAAATACTATTCTACTGCCCAGGCCCCATTTGACCTCAATCCTCTGTTGAATCCAGTAACCCGAACATTTTCGAATGACAGACTTGTCTTTATCAGCGACAAACATGGATTAACTAAGTAAATTGAAGGGCGAAGAAAAAATTCGATGACGTCATAACAATAACTCGAGATGATTTGATTAGCTGCTTTCAAGGGTTTTTTCGCGTGCGACTTATTTCCGCCGTGGTGTACAACAGGAAATGAGATTGTTAGATAGAAAGGTTAGAGAGGTCTTGTAATTATCAGGGAAAGCTATAATGGATAATATAATGAAACAAACGAGAAAATTTGTCATAAATAGGGTTAAAAACTATAACACATGCGTGAATGGGCAAATAAAGTGAATATTTTACGAATAAAGAAATACGATACAGCCCATTCAGTGTTGAAATCAGGGGGTGTACCACGGGGAACTACCATGAAGTACATCGTCTTTTAAATTTTGTCAAATTTCATGTTAATTCATCTACCCTCTCATACGTCCCCCCCACTTTGAAATATTCATCGTGTAAATAAAATAATAATTTTACGTATTCCAAAACAAAATTAAAAAAAAAAACAAAAAACGTTTTTCTGGTACTGTTAACGAAGTGACACTTTGAATTAGAATGTTTTTTTTCTGGTACTGTTAACGAAGTGACACTTTGAATTAGAATGTTTTTTTTCTGGTACTGTTAACGAAGTGACACTTTGAATTAGAATGTTTTTTCTGGTACTGTTAACGAAGTGACACTTTGAATTAGAATGTTTTTTTCTGGTACTGTTAACGAAGTGACACTTTGAATTAGAATGTTTTTTTTCTGGTACTGTTAACGAAGTGACACTTTGAATAGAATGTTTTTTTTCTGGTACTGTTAACGAAGTGACACTTGAATTAGAATGTTTTTTTCTGGTACTGTTAACGAAGTGACACTTTGAATTAGAATGTTTTTTTTCTGGTACTGTTAACGAAGTGACACTTTGAATTAGAATGTTTTTTTTTCTGGTACTGTTAACGAAGTGACACTTTGAATTAGAATGTTTTTTTTCTGGTACTGTTAACGAAGTGACACTTTGAATTAGAATGTTTTTTTTCTGGTACTGTTAACGAAGTGACACTTTGAATTAGAATGTTTTTTTCTGGTACTGTTAACGAAGTGACACTTTGAATTAGAATGTTTTTTTTCTGGTACTGTTAACGAAGTGACACTTTGAATTAGAATGTTTTTTTTCTGGTACTGTTAACGAAGTGACACTTTGAATTAGAATGTTTTTTTTCTGGTACTGTTAACGAAGTGACACTTTGAATTAGAATGTTTTTTTCTGGTACTGTTAACGAAGTGACACTTTAAATTAGTCTAAAGAATTAAGCTAAAGCAAACTTAATAACAGTTAAATATAATTTAGTGAAGCGAACTTTCTAGAACTTGCTTTATATTGTAAAATTGTTCCTTAAAAGTAGGCCTAATGGCTAGCCCTGAAAAGTGAAATTTATACGAGTTCAGATGTATACTGCGATGATGAAAATCGAAGTAACTATTTATAGTATCTGTACCGACACGTGCCTACTACTTATATCTGTGATTAAAAGGATATAGTTTTTGATTTAATTTTCTGCAAAGCTACTCGAGGACTATCTGCCGTCCCTAATATAGCAGTGTAAGACTAGAGGGAAGGCAGCTAGTCATCACCACCAAAACAATCGGTTCGCTCAAACATCTCTCTGTCCACATCTACTGTATGATATTGTTGAAATAGTGGAATAGTGCGCTTTATCACTTTCGTTCGCACTTTAATATTTACAAGTTACCCAAAATTGGGGCAAATATCTCGTATAACGTAAACGATAATTGTTTTATACAGAACACAACCTGTCTTTCCGTGTTATTTTACAAACAATAGGAAAAACGTTTCTTGAGGAATACAGTACGAAGGTTTAATGGAGAATGTAGGCTTCTGTTAACCGGCGGAGGACAAGTATGGGGGACAAAGTAGTAACACGAATGGTTGTCCCTGGTTCATTCCACTCGGACACATCATCGTCTCTTGGGCTTACTTTTCCGTCGTACCCAGGAACAACACTGGCGAATATAAATAGAAACCATGTTTACTTCTGCTCAAGTGAATCAAATGCCAAACTCAAAGTTAACCACGTGGCTAACAACAGCATAGTTAAAGCTAATATAAGCAACGGTACTTTAGTATTTAAACAGTCACAGAGAAATGAACAGTAACTTGCTATAATAACCAGAATTATCAGTAATAATACCTAAAATATGACGAGTACTGTACCAAGAGGTCAAAAATAATATGGACCATTGTGTTCCTTACATCTACGCATGCGCATTAGACAAGCTGTTGTTTACTTTATAAGAAACTGCGAGTTTTATGTTGTTAATTATATCTAGTTCTTAAGAAAAATATTTTTTAATGGGCTAAACATGATTACGGCACAAAAATATTATTGAAACGAGAGAAGATATAGAATTGACAAAGTTTACTGGATCAATTTTTTAGGTGGTTATATATATTCTTTGCCTGAGGCGAATCACCAAGATCCGTCGAATCGATGTGTATTCCTGCTTTTACATGCGGGAGTGCTTTTACTAGGTACGAAGGGAAAACCCGAACGTATTCGTACTAGTTTTCACTCACCACAGCGTTTCGTCTCACTTCCGCTGTTTCTCATAAGCAAGTCTTTAGATATTTGATATAAAGGTTACTGCTAATTCACACGATCAGTTATTATTGTTTTAATACTGAGTTTTGTATATTTCCATGTTACGTCACGTGGCAAATCCACATGACAGATCTCAATGTCAAAACTAAGCTTTTGTATTTCAGAAACATTGTTAATACGTTTGTTTTTCTCGAGCTTTGCCCCACGTTTATATAAGGATTGGTCTGTTTTGAATTTAGCGCAAATCTACACGAGGGCTATCTACGCTAGTCGTCTCTAATTTAGCAGTGTAAGACTAGAGGGAAGGTAATTAGTCATTACCACCCACCGCCAACTCTTGGGCTACTCTTTTACCAGCGAATAGTCGGATTGACCGTCACATATAACGCCCCCACGGCTGAAAGGGCGAGCATGTTTGGTGTGACAGGGATTCGAAACCGCGACCTTCAGATCACGAGTCGAGTGACTTGTACCACCTAACTATGCCGGGCCCCTTTATGTGAGGTCTGTGAGACAAACGATTTAGGTTCAGGAAGTAATTAGATATGCAGTTTTAACTTCGTTTCTACACGATAAATCGTGATATAGTACAAGATTATTGCACCTCTACGTCATATTCAATGTGCTGAGTTTATTGATATATTTAATGGTATAAATATCGTGTTTACTTTGATGAAACTTGATAGAATGGACGGCAACTGTCTCTTGTGGAGACACAAGTGTAGAGGACGACATTTCGAAAGTCTTCACCATTTATACCAAGTCTTCAGACTTTCGAAACGTCGTCCTCTACTCTTGTGTCTCCACAACGGACAGTTGCTGTCCATTCTACAAAGTTTCATCATGAATACTCTGTCTAAACAATCTACCAAAGAATACCATATTTACTAGGTGTGAAAAACCAAGATTGGTATAAATGGTGACAGATGGACTCGGTATCATTCAGCATTAACCCGAACTCTCAAAGAAACAATTATATTGTTTATAAATGTTCGAATTTTACGTTTCTAAGACAATTATTAAGCTAAGTATTTTGTATTCGGGTAATCTTCAAAGACTGAGGTTTTTGCAAGTTAAACGCCAAGTTATTTATTACTTGACCTTGTCCAAGGAAGCTGCAATAGCCCTGGAGGGTCATCTCTGATTGTGTTAAACGTTTGACTGGGTAGCAGAGCGTAATTGTTCATCAAAGCGTCTTTGTACAGAATGCATCATTCGTGGGTACTTAAGTGTACTTAACAGAGCTAACCACGTGATTCGAGGAGGCTTATAAGCGAAATTCATGTACGCAAGTATATTCAAGTTTTGTAATAGCGTGGTTTAAACTATACAACTGTGAAACAGTTTGACCATGATCGAGTGACTTTTGCTGAGCACAAATTGTATTTAATGCAATGTTGTTTGAGAAACTAGGCCTCACTCTGTGTGTGTGTGTGTGTGTGTGTGTGTAATACAGCGGACAGGGAACGCACAAGGTGGCCAGAACTCGTTTGTATGGATTTCAACATTAATTTCTTTTCTTCGCTTTGTTTTTCCAGAAGTTTCACTATCAGTTATTTTTTCCTCTGCTTCAGTTATCTTAACCTTTATTAAAATTTCTTGATTTTTGTCGCGCCACCCGTGTTTTTGTCTATAACTAAATGATACTTTCTTTTCTCCCTTTCAATGTTTCTGAGGGCCCGGCATGGCCTAGCGCGTTAAGGCGTGCGCTTCGTAATCTGAGGGTCGCGGGTTCGCGCCCGAGTCGCGACAAACATGCTCGCCCTCCCAGCCGTGTGGGCGTTATAATGTGACGGTCAATCCCACTATTCGTTGGTAAAAGAGTAGCCCAAGAGTTAACGGTGGGTGGTGATGACTAGCTGCCTTCCCTCTAGTCTTACACTGCTAAATTAGAGATGGTTAGTGCAGATAGCCCTCGTGTAGCTTTGCGCCAAAATTCGAAACAAACCAAACAAGTTAGTGAGTTTACACTATGCAACAAAAGTTTTATTTTTTCTTGTTCCTGGACAGAAATTGTTATTTCTCAATCGCTCATGTCTAAAATAAATGGGAAAAAGACCTATTTTTTTCCTTCAAACTTTGCTTTTGTGACCTGTGTAATAAAATCTTCAGATTTACTTATTTTCCAGAATATGCTAGTCAGATTCAGTGCTGAGTAGCTAATAGAGAATGTTTCTAGAACTTTCCATGGTAATATATATACAAGGCCTCACCACTCACCAATTCAGTTTAGTTCTAGCTGCCTAAGTGAACACAAAAACCTATCTGATTTTATTAGATATGGCATCAAGAAGCTGCAAGCATTCTCCAGATGCATTCTGCTATGTATGTGGCCAATGTATGAATACAAGAGTGAAAAAGTACTCTGTGACAGCATCTGCTAAAATGTGTGAAGCCTACAAGGCATATTTCGGCATTCCTGTCGGAGATCAAGACAAACCTTGGGCACCTCATTTTACCTGCGACCACTGCAAAAAAACGTTTGAAGGGAATAATGACTATTTTCTGTGCTTTTACAACATAAGAAATTAAGAAATAACACATATTATCCAGAAACAAAATTTGTGTTACATAGTGTAATTTACAATAGGCACGTAAACATCCGACTAGTTTATTTTATCAGATACTGTAACTGGTACACAAATATAAGAATAACTAATGAGTCATAACGGTCATAACACCAACACCAAGTGAAATTGGTTACATGTAAACCGTCACGTGAATTAAAGTGCAATCGTTTTAGTGTTTTATAAAATCCTCAAGTTTCAACCACTTGCTCTGAATCGCCTATAAACTGTTGTTCTCATAAAGTGCTCCTTAAGTCACTTTTAAGTTACTAGTAGTAGCTCTGGGTCACCTGTAAACTACTGTGTTCTTTCAGTCATTAATAGTTGCTCTGGGTCACTGTGTTCTTTTAAGCCACTTTTCAACTACTAGTATGTGCACTGAGTTGTGGGTTAATGATGTGAGTTACGACTTGCTTGTGCATCAATAAGAACTGCTCATGCGCACCATTACCAAGAGTTAAAGTGACCCTTGAGACAAAAGCTATGTGACTCTACCAAAGAGCGATGGACTGACATGGTGGTGCGAGATGGCATGTTGTGAAAGGTGTCGGACGGACGGACAGTAGATGTACTTGAAGTCACGTGATATTTGTGTCATAGAAGATAGTTGCGTGAATAGAAAGTTTCCATCTTGGAACCATTACGATGTGACACAATGGCTGTGCCGTGTGATGCCATCTGGTGTGGCTGGGTACAGTGGAGGCTGCCATATTCGATCGACTGGGACAATGGTTAAAACTTTGTGTACTATGCAATAAGAGTTGTTATAAGGATGACATTTGTATCAGCTCATTAATGTCTAAGAAAGAAATAGTGTTTCCGATACCTTTTAAGCAACCATCGTCGAAGGTCTGCAATAGTCTCGAAAGTCTATGATGACTGGTAGTGTCATAGAATAATTTATTAACTTCTTTTGTAAAATAATATAAAATATCTGTGTGGATTATTAATATGAAGGCTAGATGGTAACTAAGAACATGAGTTACGTTATCAAAGATGTTCACGGAAAGTGTACTTGTCTTGGAGAGGTATTTCTGTTATTCAAAGCGAATGAATTGGAACAAAAACCTCGATAAATACATCGCCACGACTTTCCAAAATGACAACTGTATGGTCGTGGTGCCATGTAGGATGACTTCATTCAGTGCCATCTTGTCCGAAATGGTTATGCTAACTTCAGTGATCTTATTCAAAATGACAACTGTATGGTCGTGGTGCCATGTAGGATGACTTCATTCAGTGCCATCTTGTCCGAAATGGTTATGCTAACTTCAGTGATCTTATTCAAAATGACAACTGTATGGTCGTGGTGCCATGTAGGATGACTTCATTCAGTGCCATCTTGTCCGAAATGGTTATGCTAACTTCAGTGATCTTATTCAAAATGACAACTGTATGGTCGTGGTGCCATGTAGGATGACTTCATTCAGTGCCATCTTGTCCGAAATGGTTATGCTAACTTCAGTGATCTTATTCAAAATGACAACTGTATGGACGTGGTGCCATGTAGGATGACTTCATTCAGTGCCATCTTGTCCGAAATGGTTATGCTAACTTCAGTGATCTTATTCAAAATGACAATGGCCATACGAGGCCGCCATCTTGGTAGATGTGATCTAGAGAGTCAATGTCTGTCATCTTAGCAATATGTCTGCGTCCACGGGATCTATAACTGTCACGTTATAGGTTAAGCAGATGTAATCTCCATGACATAGAGGGTTCATGGTTTGCATTGCGTGGAAACAGAGTTCAGTCTTCAAATGAACATAGCCATCTAGGATTATTACTTAATTATAAAGTAACGTATGTAACTGATGTGTGTTATCTACTTAATGTGGTGGCCAACAAACTTTAGTGAGTAGTGAGCTAGTTATATTGATTGTTCAATAGCTAAAATAATTTAACTATTTTATTTCTGAATATTACATTTAAAATTACAAGAGGCATTTCGAACACACATTTACAACGAGCGTCACCTGATCTACGTTAAAGATTAAAATACATGAAATATGTAAACTTCATGACGTACCTTATCTCGTGTATGTATATCGACCTCCATTCATATAAGTACCTTCGTAATATAATGTTTTTATAGACGCCATCGAATATCTAGATGTTGAAAAGTTCGGCCTAAGAAAACTGTGTTTGGTATAGTAGTATAAAAACTAGGACACTAGTAATAATTTATATAACTTATAAAATTACAATGTATAGTGTTTAACGATAACGCTTGTAGATTGTCGTATTATAAAATAAGTTTTATTAGGTTTGGTACTTAGGACATTCGACTAAAACGCACGAGCGCTAGCCTTTTCTAATTTCCAAGTATCAAACTATAAGGAAAGCAGCTACACAACACTTCCACTTTCCGGATTACTCTCTATCAACTAATAGTGGGATTGGCCGGGACTTTCTGATGTCCCCACGGCGGAAAGGACGAACACGTTTGGGGTGGGACTCAACCCGAAATCGACAGATCAAACGTCAAAATGAAACTTAAAATAATACAAACCAGTCTCACAAGTTAATATTTAGTCGGCATTCTCTTTGATTTCAGTACTGCTTTGCATCAACGTCTCGTGCATTCAGTGAGTTTGTCCAGATATTCCCGAGTGTTTGCCATCCTTCTTCAAGTACTTCAAAAATGTTTTTTTCGGCTTGTGATCTTTCATTAATCTGTTTAATCCGGTTGAAAATTTATGAGTTGAGTTAATATCAGGTGGTTGGCTTGGCCATTCAATGACATCAAGTCTTATTTCTAAGATAATCTTTCAATGACTCTACAGTTGCAGAGAAACTTGTTGAATCATTTAGTAGCTTAATTAGAATACGATCTGAGAAACTACAGCACGGCCCGGCATGGCCAAACGCGTAAGGCGCGCGACTCGTAATCCCAGGGTCGCGGGTTCGCGCCCGCGTCGCGCTAAACATGCTCGCCCTCCCAGCCGTGGGGGCGTTATAATGTGACGGTCAATCCCACTTTTCGTTGGTAAAAGAGTAGCCCAAAAGTTGGCGGTGGGTGGTGATGACTAGCTGCCTTCCCTCTAGTCTTACACTGCTAAATTAGGGACGGCTAGCACAGATAGCCCTCGAGTAGCTTTGTGCGAAATTCCAAAAAAACAAACTACAGCACTTGTTATGAAAAAATAGAACTAAAATTATGAAAAGTTTAGGTACAAAAGCCAGTGTTAAAATTATGATTTGAGATCATGTTTGAATGGATCTCGTCGCGTGCTTTCTAAAAACATGTAGTTTCACACATTTTCTGTTAACTAATAAAAGATATAACAACGTTTTCAAGGGGACACTTATTTTGTCCACTCTCTGTAATATGAATGAATTTTAATTTCATATATACCAAATCATTGGTGAAATTATTAGAAACCCCATGCGTAAAGTTCGGTTTCTAAAGACCCACTTGAATATAATGGACAGTAAATAGTCCTAGCTTATCTGTTAGCTGCACGAGTTTCTAAACAAAATCTAATTGAACTCGAGAATGGTAGTTTTATCATGACGCGAGTTTCAGGTCTCTAATTTAATGTTATTTGTTTGGTGGGTTTTGTGTAAGACTAGAGGGAAGCCGGCTAGTCAATACCACCTACAATCACACCGAATAACGGAATTTGACTGTAATAAAAAACAAACAAACTTGCGCACGTCTCTAAACTCTAGAGGGTGGTTTCTTGGTCGCTTCTCGCTGAGCGTCATCTCAACAGACCGTCAACATCTCTACTCGCTTGTCGCACTCGGCTGTGAGTTGTTGGAAAACTCAAGAGTATAATGAAACTTGATCCTTCTAAGAGAAGGTATAAACATAATAAAATACACAGTTGTTAAAAACTAATTTACAGTTCACAGGTTCCTTCGTTGTTCACGTATGTTCAAACAATACAATAAAAAAAC
>NC_134836.1:125456704-125514648 GCF_004210375.1 Tachypleus tridentatus | reverse complement strand
CACTGAGGTCCTATATTACCATACCATAACATGAAGTAGTACTATGACACAGACCTACTAAGGTCCTATATTAATACCATAACATGAAGTAGTACTATGACACAGACCACTGAGGTCCCATATATTAATACCATAAGGTCATGAAGTA
The DNA here is from genome assembly GCF_004210375.1 of Tachypleus tridentatus. Lineage (NCBI taxonomy): Eukaryota > Metazoa > Arthropoda > Merostomata > Xiphosura > Limulidae > Tachypleus > Tachypleus tridentatus. Next base: position 125,514,500 of record NC_134836.1, on the reverse strand, counting down.
GTACTATGACACAGACCACTAAGGTCCTATATTAAACATGACCATATATTAATACATGAAGTAGTACTATGACATAGACCACTGAGGTCCTATATTAGTACTATGACAGACCACTGAGGTCCTATAGTAATAAACATAACATGAAAGTAGTATTATGACACAGACCACTAAGGTCCTATATTAATACCATACTGCGAAATAAAGTACATACAGACCATCAAGGTCCTATACATAACATGAATACTATGACACAGACCACTAAGAGGTCCTATATTAATACCATAACATGAAGTACTAAGTACTATGACACAGACCACTGAGGTCCTATATTAATACCATAACATGAAGTAGTACCATATGACAGTTATGACAGACCACTAAGGTCCTATATTAACACCATAACATGAAGTAGTACTATGACACAGACCACTGAGGTCCTATATTAATAACATAACATGAAGTAGTACTATGACACAGACCACTAAGGTCCTATATTAATACCTATAACATGAAGTAGTACTATGACACTGCAGATCACTAGAGGTCCTATATTAATACCATAACATGAAGTAGTACTATGGCACAGACCACTAAGGTCCTATATTAATACCATAACATAAGAAGTAGTACTATGACACAGACCACTGAGGTCCTATATTAATACCATAACATGAAGTAGTACTAATGACACAGACATAAATAACACTGGGGTCCTATATTAATACCATAACATGAAGTAGTGCTATGACACAGACCACTAAGGTCCTATATTAATACCATAACATGAAGTAGTACTATGACACAGACCACTAAGGTCCTATATTAATACCATAACATGCAGCGTAGTACTCATGACACAGACCACTAAGGTCCTATATTAATACCATAACATGAAGTAGTACTATGACACAGATCACTGAGGTCCTATATTAATACCATAACATGAAGTAGTACTATGACACAGACCACTGTCCTATATTAATACCATAACATGAAGTAGTACTATGACACAGACCACTGAGGTCCTATATTAATACCATAACATGAAGTAGTACTATGACACAGACCACTAAGGTCCTATAACAACAAGCATGCACTAATACCATAACATGAAGTAGTACTATGACACAGACCACTGAGGTCCTATATTAATACCATAACATGAAGTAGTACTATGACACAGATCACTGGAGGTCCTATATTAATACCATAACATGAAGTAGTACTATGACACAGACCACTAAGGTCCTATATTAATACCATAACATGAAGTAGTACTATGACACAGACCACTAAGGTCCTATATTAATACCATAACATGAAGTAGTACTATGGCACAGACCACTAGGTCCTATATTAATACCATAACATGAAGTAGTACTATGACACAGACCACTAAGGTCCTATATTAATACCATAACATGAAGTAGTACTATGGACCACAGACCACTAAGGTCTATATTAATACCATAACATGAAGTAGTACTATGACACAGACCAAATAAGGTCCTATATTAATACCATAACATGAAGTAGTACTATGACACAGACCACTAAGGTCCTATATTAATACCATATAGCATGAAGTAGTACTATGACACAGGTAACTAACGTCCTATATTAACACCATAGCATGAAGTAGTACTATGACACAGACCACTAAGGTCCTATATTAATACCATAACATGAAGTAGTACTATGACACAGACCACTAAGGTCCTATATTAATACCATAACATGAAGTAGTACTATGACACAGACCACTAAGGTCCTATATTAATACCATAACATGAAGTAGTATGAAAGACCACTAGGTATATATAAACATAACATGACACAGACCACTAAGGTCCTATATTAATAACATAACATGAAATAGTACTATGACACAGACCACTAAGGTCCTATATTAATACCATGAACATGAGATCACTATGACAAAGTATGAAGTTAAACAGACCACTAAGGTCCTATATTAATACCATAACATGAAGGTCCTATATTAATACCACTAGGTCATATTAATACCATAACATGAAGTAGTACTATGACACAGACCACTGAGGTCCTATATTAATACCATAACATGAAGTAGTACTATGACACAGACCACTGAGGTCCTATATTAATACCATAACATGAAGTAGTGCTATGACACAGACCACTAAGGTCCTATATTAATACCATAACATGAAGTAGTACTATGACACAGACCACTAAGGTCCTATATTAATACCATAACATGAAGTAGTACTATGACACAGACCACTAAGGTCCTATATTAATAACATAACATGAAATAGTACTATGACACAGGCCACTAAGGTCCTATATTAATAACATAACATGAAGTAGTACTATGACACAGATCACCGAGGTCCTATATTAACACCATAACATGAAGTAGTATGACACAGACCACTGAGGTCCTATATTAATACCATAAATGAATTCTCACGACACAGACCACTAAGGTCCTATATCAACACCATAACATGAAGTAGTATGACAGAGATCACTGAGGTCCTATATTAACACCATAACATGAAGTAGAACTATGACAGAGGTCACTAAGGTCCTATATTAACACCATAAATGAATTCTCCCGACACAGACCACTAAAGTCCTATATTAACACCATAAATGAATTTTCACGACACAGACCACTAAAGTCCTATATTGATACCATAACATGAAGTAGTACTATGACACAGGTCACTGAGGTCCTATATTAACACCATAACATGAAGTAGTGCTATGACACAGACCACTAAAGTCCTATATTAATACCATAGCATGAAGTAGTTCTATGACACAGGTCACTAAGGTCCTATATTAATACCATAACATGAAGTAGTACTATGACACAGACCACTAAGGTCCTATATTAATACCATAACATGAAGTAGTACTATGACACAGGTCACTGAGGTCCTATATTAATACCATAACATGAAGTAGTACTATGACACAGACCACTGAGGTCCTATATTAATACCATAACATGAAGTAGTACTATGACACAGACCACTAATGTCCTATATTAATACCATAACATGAAGTAGTACTATGACACAGACCACTAAGGTCCTATATTAATACCATAACATGAAGTAGTACTATGACACAGACCACTAACGTCCTATATTAATACCATAACATGAAGTAGTACTATGACACAGACCACTAACGTCCTATATTAATACCATAACATGAAGTAGTACTATGACACAGACCACTAACGTCCTATATTAACACCATACCATGAAGTAGTACTATGACACAGGTCACTGCGGTCCTATATTAACACCATAACATGAAGTAGTATGACACAGACCACTGAGGTCCTATATTAATACCATAAATGAATTCTCACGACACAGACCACTAAGGTCCTATATTAATACCATAACATTAAGTAGTACTATGACACAGACCACTGAGATCCCATATTAACACCATAACATGAAGTAGTACTATGACACAGACCACTAAGGTCCTATATTAATACCATAACATGAAGTAGTACTATGACACAGACCACTGAGATCCCATATTAACACCATAACATGAAGTAGTACTATGACACAGACCACTAAGGTCCTATATTAATACCATAACATGAAGTAGTACTATGACACAGACCACTAAGGTCCTATATTAACACCATAAATGAATTCTCACGACACAGGTCACTAAGGTCCTATATTAACACCATAACATGAAGTAGTATGACAGAGATCACTGAGGTCCTATATTAACACCATAACATGAAGTAGTACTATGACACAGACCACTAAGGTCCTATATTAACACCATAACATGAAGTAGTACTATGACACAGACCACTAAGGTCCTATATTACCACCATAACATGAATTATCACAACACAGACCACTAAGATCCTATATTAACACCATAACATGAATTATCACAACAGAGACCACTAAGGTCCTATATTAACACCATAACATGAATTATCACAACACAGAACACTAAGATCCTATATTAACACCGTAACAGAAACAGTGTAGATTCCAAGACTTCACATTACACTTTTAATGTTCCATATAGTCGTGCTGGTTACTGGAATAATATTGAAACGTAACGTACGTGTTTCTTACAAAACTTGTCTATTACAACAAGGATGTTTCTATTGTTGGTACATAGTAAAACTGTCACGTGTTTTCTAGTGCTAGAAACACGTGGTTGGGCCACAAACAGCCTGTATTAGAACCTGTAATCTTGTAAACAGTCTGTAATCCTTTTGATTATGTTTTTTATGGGAAACACTATTTTTTCTAATCAACCCTTTTACACATATTATATTTGTAAAAATAGATACCGTAAAATTCCCTAGAAATTCTGATTTAATTCAAAACATAAACAGTTATTTCTTTATGTCATTCATTCAGTTGTTTTTAATGACGTAACTCCACTCTAACTATTGGTTACTTGTCCAAAGCTCCCCCTGTGAGTACAAATAAAAGTTATAGGCAGTGATTTTTTTTTCCATCACGTCCATACGGTTTCTGTATTAAAACACTGTGTTGTGACTTAGAATAAACATTTTGCTGCGAAACGTAAAATCAGGTGCAAAAGAAACCCCAGCAGCCTGGTGTACTAGTGAGATAAGAACAGCTGTAAATCATTGTAATTCAGCGATTCCACTGATTTATTAACACAACCGACCAGACACCTTTTCCATTACAGAGCTAGTGAGTGACGTCAAGCTTATGAGCTCCGCCTAGTTAAGCCCCCAACAACCAATCACTTAAGAATATGCATGTACACTGGGAACTTTCATGATTTACCTTCGTAAAGAAAATACTTCTGTCTACCAAGCTCGACCTTAAGTATTGCATATTATTAATAACAACAATTATATTGACAATTAACCTCAGAGAGTAATAATTGTAATAAATTGTACGTTTAGAATTTGAAAAACAACCGATTTTCAATGTTTGTTCTACATATAGTCTCTCGGCACAGATAGAATGCACAACAAGAAAGAGTATTTGATATGAAATGATTTCGTTTGGCCACATTACACAGATGAAATGCACAACAAGAAAGCGTATTTGATATGAAAGGGTTTCGTTTGGCCACTTTACGGTACACACTAGCAGTCTCTTGTTTTTAACTGGACCAGTGAGGGTGGAAGACGGTTTAGGAAACCAGTAACACCACCTCACCATCTACAGTTCATTCTAAAAGATTTTGAACCAAGCAGTCCAAACACATGGCGCGCCAGACCAATTTGTCGTAAGACTTTAGTTTGGTTTGGTTTGATTTCAATTTCGAGCGATTTTCAAAAATTAAAGGAGTGTATACCAAAAGCACATGAGCCACAAAAATATTTTACATCTATTGCCAAAAAGTTGTTATGCTCAGTCCAGAGATCGGCTGATATATAACAAACATATTATTGGTCAGACACCATTCATCTGATACATAACAAACATATTATTGGTCAGACACCATTCATCTGATACATAACAAACATATTATTGGTCAGACACCATTCATCTGATATATAACAAACATATTATTGGTCAGACACCACTGATCTGATATATAACAAACATATTATTGGTGGAACACCACTGATCTGATATATAACAAACATATTATTGGTGGAACACCATTCATCTGATATATAACAAACATTATTGGTCAGACACGATTCATCTGATACATAACAAACATATTATTGGTTAGACACCATTCATCTGATACATAACAAACATTATTGGTCAGACACCATTCATCTGATACATAACAAACATATTATTGGTCAGACACCATTCATCTGATATATAACAAACATATTATTGGTGGAACACCACTGATCTGATATATAACAAACATATTATTGGTGGAACACCACTGATCTGATATATAACAAACATATTATTGGTGGAACACCATTCATCTGATATATAACAAACATTATTGGTCAGACACGATTCATCTGATACATAACAAACATATTATTGGTTAGACACCATTCATCTGATACATAACAAACATTACTGGTCAGACACCATTCATCTGATATATAACAAACATATTATTGGTCAGACACCACTGATCTGATATATAACAAACATATTATTGGTGGAACACCATTCATCTGATATATAACAAACATATTATTGGTGGAACACTTTTCATATGAGTCATTTTCTACAACAGCTCTTATCACAAGAATGTGTTTGTCAAGATATTGCCAAGAAAGAAAACTTTCATTTGAGACCAGACAATTACTTTTCAACAAACTATAATTATACAAGCACAGTGTTTCTCTGTAGCCACAATTCATAGTCTCTACGTCTTACACGTCTCCACTACTAGTCTCTTCGTCTTACACGTCTCCACTACTAGTCTCTACGTCTTACACGTCTCCACTACTAGTCTCTACGTCTTACACGTCTCCACTACTAGTCTCTACTTCTTACACGTCTCCACTACTAGTCTCTACGTCTTACACGTCTCCACTACTAGTCTCTACGTCTTACACGTCTCCACTACTAGTCTCTACTTCTTACACGTCTCCACTACTAGTCTGTACTTCTTACACGTCTCCACTACTAGTCTGTACTTCTTACACGTCTCCACTACTAGTCTGTACTTCTTACACGTCTCCACTACTAGTCTGTACTTCTTACATCTCTCCATTACTAGTCTCCACTTTTAGTTCACTGACAGTTGTTGTTTATCTCTATCTGCTATCACTCCTGGCCAGCATGGCCATGTTGTTAAGGCACACAACTCGTAATCCGAGGGTCGCGGGTTCGAATTCCGGTCACATCGAACATGCTTGCCCTTTCAGCAGTGGGAACGTTATAATGTGACGGTCAGTCTCACTATTCGTTGGTAAAAGTGTATCCCAAGAGTTGGCGGTGGGTAGTGATGACTAGCTACCATCCCTCTAGTCTTACGCTACTAAATTACGAACGGCTAGCGCTGATAACCCTCGTGTAGCTTTGCGCAAAATTCAAAATAAACCAAACCAAACTAAGAATCCTGCCCTAGTGGTGGAAAAGTAGTATGTTTAAAACTTATGTTGTCAGAAACTGAATTCGATAATCAGGTGGGCAGAGCACACACTGTGTAACTTTTGTGATAAACCACAAGTAAACAGAGAAAATTAAGATCCCAAAATTCATCGGTTACATTTTTTTCTTTTCGAACTTCCTCTATTTTGTTGTTTCATACTGCAACACAGTTGTACGAATTTAAATAATTATCGATTAACTTAGTATTTATATTTTATTAATATCGCTGTAAGCTATTTCTACACTTAAGTTCGTGTTTGATTCACTTCTAGTCTTATATAAGTTTTCTTTATTGCTGATTCAATTAGGGTAAGCTGCTCCGCTCACTCTATAATTATAACAGTTCCCCCTCTATGTGGATTCTGTCAAAGTGGCTCTCGAGCAGTGTAACAACTAGCCCAATGTGTGATGTAACAGACTCGCACATTATCGATAACAGCAAAGATACCCAACTGATAAATCAATACATTTTGTTTGTGAAACTTGTCGTCCTCTGCACTTGTATCTCCACAACAGTTGCTATCCATTCTACAATGTTTCATCATGAATACTCTGCCTAAACAATCTATTAAAGAATACACTTTATTCATTATAGGGTATTAATCTGCCTATAATTATAGATGTTGTACATTGGTAACTGGGCTATTTTTATAGTTCTGATCCATGTAGGTAGTTTGTTATGATTTATTGATTATCAACAAACTTATTCACGAGTTCACTGTTCGTACCATATCAGTAGTAGTAGTTCACTGTTTGTACCACATCAGTAGTAGTAGTAGTAGTTCACTGTTTGTACCACATCAGTAGTAGTAGCAGTTCACTGTTTGTACCATATCAGTAGTAGTAGCAGTTCACTGTTTGTACCATATCAGTAGTAGTAGTAGTAGTAGTAGTTCACTGTTTGTTCCATATCAGTAGTAGTAGTTCACTGTTTGAACCATATTAGTAGTAGTAGTAGTTCACTGTTTGTTCCATATCAGTAGTAGAAGTAGTAGTAGTTCACTGTTTGTACCATATCAGTAGTAGTAGTAGTAGTAGTTCACTGTTTGTACCATATCAGTAGTAGTAGTAGTTCACTGTTTGTACCATATCAGTAGTAGTAGTAGTTCACTGTTTGTACCATATCAGTAGTAGTAGTAGTTCACTGTTTGTACCATATCAGTAGTAGTAGTAGTTCACTGTTTGTACCATATCAGTAGTAGTAATAGTAGTAGTTCACTGTTTGTTCCATATCAGTAGTAGAAGTAGTAGTAGTAGTTCACTGTTTGAACCATATCAGTAGTAGAAGTAGTAGTAGTAGTTCACTGTTTGTACCATATCAGTAGTAGTAGTAGTAGTTCACTGTTTGTACCATATCAGTAGTAGTAGTAGTAGTTCACTGTTTGTTCCATATCAGTAGTAGTAGTAGTTCACTGTTTGTTCCATATCAGTAGTAGAAGTAGTTCACTGTTTGAACCATATCAGTAGTAGAAGTAGTAGTAGTAGTTCACTGTTTGAACCATATCAGTAGTAGTAGTAGTAGTAGTAGTAGTTCACTGTTTGTACCATATCAGTAGCAGTAGTAGTTCACTGTTTGTACCATATCAGTAGTAGTAGTAGTTCACTGTTTGTACCATATCAGTAGTAGTAGTAGTTCACTGTTTGTACCATATCAGTAGTAGTAGTAGTTCACTGTTTGTACCATATCAGTAGTAGTAGTAGTTCACTGTTTGTACCATATCAGTAGTAGTAGTAGTAGTTCACTGTTTGTACCATATCAGTAGTAGTAGTAGTAGTTCACTGTTTGTACCATATCAGTAGTAGTAGTAGTAGTAGTTCACTGTTTGTACCATATCAGTAGTAGTAGTAGTAGTTCACTGTTTGTTCCATATCAGTAGTAGTAGTAGTAGTAGTTCACTGTTTGTTCCATATCAGTAGTAGAAGTAGTAGGAGTAGTTCACTGTTTGTACCATATCAGTAGTATAAGTAGTAGTAGTAGTTCACTGTTTGTACCATATCAGTAGTAGTAGTAGTTCACTGTTTGTACCATATCAGTAGTAGTAGTAGTTCACTGTTTGTACCATATCAGTAGTAGTAGTAGTTCACTGTTTGTACCATATCAGTAGTAGTAGTAGTTCACTGTTTGTACCATATCAGTAGTAGTAGTAGTTCACTGTTTGTACCATATCAGTAGTAGTAGTAGTTCACTGTTTGTACCATATCAGTAGTAGTAGTAGTTCACTGTTTGTACCATATCAGTAGTAGTAGTAGTTCACTGTTTGTACCATATCAGTAGTAGAAGTAGAAGTAGTAGTATTTCACTGTTTGTACCATATCAGTAGTAGAAGTAGTAGTAGTAGTATTTCACTGTTTGTACCATATCAGTAGTAGTAGTAGTAGTAGTTCACTGTTTGTACCATATCAGTAGTAGAAGTAGTAGTAGTAGTAGTTCACTGTTTGTACCATATCAGTAGTAGAAGTAGTAGTTCACTGTTTGTACCATATCAGTAGTAGAAGTAGTAGTTCACTGTTTGTACCATATCAGTAGTAGAAGTAGTAGTTCACTGTTTGTACCATATCAGTAGTAGAAGTAGTAGTAGTAGTTCACTGTTTGTACCATATCAGTAGTAGAAGTAGTAGTAGTAGTAGCAGCAGCAGCAGCAGTAGTTTACTGTTTGTACCATATCAGTAGTAGTAGTAGTAGTTCACTGTTTGTACCATATCAGTAGTAGTAGTAATAGTAGTAGTAGTTCACTGTTTGTACCATATCAGTAGTAGTAGTAATAGTAGTAGTAGTTCACTGTTTGTTCCATATCAGTAGTAGTAGTAATAGTAGTAGTAGTTCACTGTTTGTTCCATATCAGTAGTAGTAGTAATAGTAGTAGTAGTTCACTGTTTGTTCCATATCAGTAGTAGTAGCAATAGTAGTAGTAGTTCACTGTTTGAACCATATCAGTAATAGTAGTAGTTCACTGTTTGTACCATATCAGTAGTAGTAGTAGTTCACTGTTTGTACCATATCAGTAGTAGTAGTAGTTCACTGTTTGTACCATATCAGTAGTAGTAGTAGTTCACTGTTTGTACCATATCAGTAGTAGTAGTAGTTCACTGTTTGTACCATATCAGTAGTAGAAGTAGTAGTAGTAGTAGTTCACTGTTTGTACCATATCAGTAGTAGAAGTAGTAGTAGTAGTTCACTGTTTGTACCATATCAGTAGTAGAAGTAGTAGTAGTAGTAGTAGCAGTTCACTGTTTGTACCATATCAGTAGAAGATATCCTGTTACTGTATTTCTTTGTTTTATAATACTAGTAATTAAAATACCAATCCAATAATATGTGACACATTGATTAAATTACCTATATCATAATGTGACACACATTAAATTACCTATATCATAATGTGACACATTAAATTACCTATATCATAATGTGACACATTAAATTACCTATATCATAATGTGACACATTAAATTACCTATATCATAATGTGAAACACATTAAATGGCCTATATCATAATGCGACACACATTAAATGGCCCATATCATAATGCGACACACATTAAATGGCCCATATCATAATGCGACACATTAAATGGCCCATATCATAATGTGACACATTAAATGGCCTATATCATAAAGCGACACACATTAAATGGCCTATATCACAATGCGACATACATTAGATACTTAAGAGCAGTTCTTTCCTCTTGGTTACGGTCATATATTTATGAGCAGTTCTTTCCTATTGGTTAAGGTTAGATATTTAAGAGCAGTTCTTTCCTATTGGTTAAGGTTAGATATTTAAGAGCAGTTCTTTCCTATTGGTTAAGGTTAGATATTTAAGAGCAGTTCTTTCCTATTGGTTAAGGTTAGATATTTAAGAGCAGTTCTTTCCTCTTGGTTAAGGTTAGATATTTATGGCCAGTTCTTTCCTCTTGGTTAAGATTAGATATTTAAGAGCAGTTCTTACCTCTTGGTTAAGGTTAGATATTTAAGAGCAGTTCTTTCCTCTTTGTTAAGGTTAGATATTTAAGAGCAGTTCTTTCCTCTTTGTTAAGGTTAGATATTTAAGAGCAGTTCTTTCCTCTTGGTTAAGATTAGATATTTATGACCAGTTCTTTCCTCTTAGTTAAGGTTAGATATTTAAGAGCAGTTCTTTCCTCTTGGTTAAGGTTAGATATTTAAGAGCAGTTTTTTCCTCTTGGTTGAAGTTTTATATTTAGGATCAGTTCTCCTCATTGGTTGAAGTTATTAAAAGATGATTTCAGTGATTCTTTCAGATAAATTCCGTTTCTCATAACTTTTAGCACAACCATGTTATGGTAAATCTGTATATGTGTCTGATTTGTACAACAATTCTTATTTGAAACGAGAAACAGCGTGTTGATTTACCCAGTTAAATAATTTACTTGTCTGGAGGGAACCCACAGATACTTATGTAAACTAAACAAAACAAACAAACATCTTCTAGTTTGGAGTGTGGGCGTTACGGTTTATTATATCCAAGTTGTCTCTGAAAGTTATATCTACTTAATATTAAAAACTAATTAGTTTTTTGTGTGTGTATTGAAGCTCACGGTATCTTATATTTCTCTGAGGCGTTCCTCTCAGTGTCAGAAGCACCGTCTGGAGTTTCATTATGCATCCAATGAGTTCCTGCTCTATAATGATTTCAGCTATTGTATTTTTGAACAAGTATTTTGTTATTATGTAACAATCAGAGTGACGTGATAAAAATGGTCCGTGGTTGGTCATTTTCATGACATAACATCAAAGTTGACTGCTTTAATTTTCATAAAGACCTTTTTATGAGGTTTAGTTACTTTTACTATCCTATCAATACACCTTACGTCTTCAAACAAAATACTATATCTTAAGTTTTTATTGTTTTATTAGCATGGTTTATACCTTACAGCGAAATATCCTCGGGACCTAACTGACCAATTTTAACGTATTATACAGTCTGAAATAAAAACAAAATCTGAGATTCACCTTATGATTTAAAAACATATAAAACAATATGACAGTTCGTGAAATTTTCATTTAAATAAACTTTGTAACGATAAAATAAACATTGTACTAAATAAGAAAAGTGTTGAATATTCTTGAATATTATAATAAAATGAATAATCTACTTTAACAGAAAAATGCTTTTCTCACCAATGAAATATACTTTAATAGAAACATGTCTTTCTCATCAGTGAAATTTACTTTAACAGAAACTTATCTTACTCAGCAGTGAAATCTACTTTAACAGAAACTTGTCTTACTCACCAATGAAATCTACTTTAACAGAAACTTATCTTACTCAGCAGTGAAATCTACTTTAACAGAAACTTGTCCTACTCACCAATGAAATGTACTTTAACATAAACTTGTCCTACTCACCAATGAAATCTACTTTAACAGAAACATGTCTTACTCACCAATGAAATCTACTTTAACAGAAACTTGTCTTACTCAGCAGTGAAACCTACTTTAACAGAGACTTGTCTTACTCAGCAGTGAAACCTACTTTAACAGAAACTTGTCTTACTCAGCAGTGAAACCTACTTTAACAGAAACTTATCTTACTCAGCAGTGAAATATACTTTAACAGAAACTTGTCTTACTCACCAATGAAATCTACTTTAACAGAAACTTGTCTTACTCAGCAGTGAAACCTACTTTAACAGAAACTTGTCTTACTCAGCAGTGAAACCTACTTTAACAGAAACTTGTCTTACTCAGCAGTGAAACCTACTTTAACAGAAACTTATCTTACTCAGCAGTGAAACCTACTTTAACAGAAACTTGTCTTACTCACCAATGAAACCTACTTTAACAGAAACTTATCTTACTCAGCAGTGAAACCTACTTTAACAGAAACTTATCTTACTCAGCAGTGAAACCTACTTTAACAGAAACTTATCTTACTCAGCAGTGAAACCTACTTTAACAGAAACTTATCTTACTCAGCAGTGAAACCTACTTTAACAGAAACTTATCTTACTCAGCAGTGAAACCTACTTTAACAGAAACTTATCTTACTCAGCAGTGAAACCTACTTTAACAGAAACTTATCTTACTCAGCAGTGAAATCTACTTTAACAGAAACTTATCTTACTCAGCAGTGAAATCTACTTTAACAGAAACTTATCTTACTCAGCAGTGAAATCTACTTTAACAGAAACTTATCTTACTCAGCAGTGAAATCTACTTTAACAGAAACTTATCTTACTCAGCAGTGAAACCTACTTTAACAGAAACTTATCTTACTCAGCAGTGAAACCTACTTTAACAGAAACTTATCTTACTCAGCAGTGAAACCTACTTTAACAGAAACTTATCTTACTCACCAATGAAACGTTTTCCTCCATATCGCACAACCTTTAGGGTTTGAAGCTGAGATAAAACAGGCAACAGGTAAAATGACGCTCACTGGTTATTATTATTTTGGGACTTGCGCAGTGTCTTCTGAAGCTCGTGGTTACAGATCCCTCGTGCTCACGTGGAAACTGTGCTTATTCGATGTTCGCCTGAAACTGATACCTCAGTCCATATCGTTAGCTAGTTATCTTCTGTTCTCGGCCGTTTGTACAGTAACACCAGACTTTAGTTATGCAGTACTGGTCAAACTATACCGACATACCGACTTCTCTGGCCGACTCATGGTTTTAGCTGAGTTATATTCAATTTTCTTTTTTCTGGAATAGAGCCACCAAACCTAGAAATACATATCGTTGGCTAATGAGAGTCGTAATTAACAAACTGAGGGTGTAGCCCCATCAATTTTCAATCTGTTCCAGTGAAAAATGTACGTAACTCGCTCTCATGAAAACCAGGAGCATGCGTAAATAGAATTTCGATTCCAAAGACCCTAAACTGAACACTGTACTCTAGTCGTAACAGGTGCGCTTGTGATGGACATGTCCTCACTTCGCTCGATCAAGTAGACCTTGTTCCCCTACTTTTATTTTACTTCCTTCTAGACAAGAAACGAGCTTTTGTTGAAGAACAAAGCACAGTTGCTCTCAAACAATCAGATAAATTAGGTTTTGATATCATAACAACAATTATAATACATTTTAAGACACGTTTTCTGTATACGTGAGAACAGATATGTGAATATTCAATATTTAAAATACTTTAGTTCTGTTAGTCGTTTATAGCTCAAATTCGTGCACAACGCACTTAACAAGCTGAAAATCTTAAATAGTGCACTCCAAGAAGCTGAATACCTTATACAGCGCACTTCAAGAAACTAAAAATCTTAAATAGCGCACTCCAAGAAGCTGAATACCTTATACAGCGCACTTCAAGAAACTAAAAATCTTAAATAGTGCACTCCAAGAAGCTGAATACCTTATACAGCGCACTTCAAAAAACTAAAAATCTTAAATAGTGCACTTCAAATAACGCATTATTTTCATTCTAAACGTACTGAACGCCCGTAACTCTGCACAAACGCCAACGTTCTGGATAGGATAAATCATTTCCGCGAACTGTGCTAACTAAACACGCTTGGACTGAAAGATACAAATAACAGTACATCTACCATACGTTCTAAATTAAGGAGACAAAAAGTGGATTCACATATGCATAATTACAATGTCAAACAAACTTAAGTTAATTAACAAGTAGATGGTATACATTTTATTTTTGAAAATTATGTGAACGTTCATACTTGTTTATCTGTGCGTTCTTGTCACACACATCTACACATATTTAATAAAGATACACCGCAAACGGAAACAAACCACAGCTCTGAGAACATTCTCGCGGCGCCAATGTAATAAGTCGTAACAGACTAGTTTAAATATAACAACAAAAATACGTTGTACATCGGTTGTCCATGCAACACTCGACTGTGATGCAGGAAAGCCAACTACCAGCTCATACCGTAATCCTGTTTATCATTTCCTGTAACTTCAACCGACTCGCATTCATATGTAACAGCGTTGTTTATCCCTGTGTGTACAATAAAAATGTACTAATGATTCAATATATTCTATTAAATACGTTTCTGTCTTAGCGTCTTTAAGAAATTAGTAAAAGTCAAGATGTCATACAGTAACAGAACCACAATCAGTAAACATTAGTTTGTTTACAATATTCCGTCACTGTTACAGTAGAACAGAACCACAATCAGTAAACGTTTATTTGTTAGTTTGTTTATAATATTCCGTCACTGTTACAGTAGAACAGAACCACAATCAGTAAACGTTTATTTGTTAGTTTGTTTAAAATACTCCGTCACTGCTATAGTAGAACAGAACCACAATCAATAAACGTTTGTTTGTTAGTTTGTTTACAATATTCCGTCACTGTTACAGTAGAACAGAACCACAATCAGTAAACGTTTATTTGTTAGTTTGTTTACAATATTCCGTCACTGTTACAGTAGAACAGAACCACAATCAGTAAACGTTTATTTGTTAGTTTGTTTACAATACTCCGTCACTGTTACAGTAGAACAGAACCACAATCAGTAAACGTTTATTTGTTAGTTTGTTTAAAATACTCCGTCACTGTTATAGTAGAACAGGACCACAATCAGTAAACGCTTGTTTGTTTGTTTGTTTGTTTGTTTACAATACTCCGTCACTGTTACAGTAGAACAGAACCACAATCAGTAAACGTTTGTTTGTTTGTTTGTTTACAATACTCCACACCGCTATAGTAGAACAGAACCACAATCAGTAAACGTTTGTTTGTTAGTTTGTTTACAATACTCCGTCACCGCTATAGTAGAACAGAACCACAATCAGTAAACGTTTGTTTGTTAGTGTGTTTACAATACTCCGTCACTGCTATAGTAGAACAGAACCACAATCAATAAACGTTTGTTTGTTAGTTTGTTTGCAATACTCCGTCACTGTTATAGTAGAACAGAACCACAATCAGTAAACGTTTGTTTACAATACTCCGTCACTGTTACAGTAGAACAGAACCACAATCAGTAAACGTTTGTTTACAATACTCCGTCACTGTTACAGTAGAACAGAACCAGAATCAGTAAACGTTTGTTTACAATACTCCGTCACTGTTACAGTAGAACAGAACCAGAATCAATAAACGTTTGTTTACAATACTCCGTCACTGTTACAGTAGAACAGAACCAGAATCAATAAACGTTTGTTTACAATACTCCGTCACTGTTACAGTAGAACAGAACCACAATCAGTAAACGTTTGTTTGCTAGTTTCTTTACAATACTCCGTCACTGTTACAGTAGAACAGAACCACAATCAGTAAACGTTTGTTTGTTAGTTTGTTTACAATACTCCGTCACTGCTATAGTAGAACAGAACCACAATCAGTAAACGTTTGTTTGTTAGTTTGTTTACAATACTCCGTCACTGTTACAGTAGAACAGAACCAGAATCAATAAACGTTTGTTTACAATACTCCGTCACTGTTACAGTAGAACAGAACCACAATCACTAAACGTTTGTTTGTTAGTTTGTTTGCAATACTCCGTCACTGCTATAGTAGAACAGAACCACAATCAGTAAACGTTTGTATGTTAGTTTGTTTACAATACTCCGTCACTGCTATAGTAGAACAGAACCACAATCAGTAAACGTTTGTTTGTTAGTTTGTTTACAATACTCCGTCACTGTTACAGTAGAACAGAACCACAATCAGTAAACGTTTGTTTGTTAGTTTGTTTACAATACTCCGTCACTGTTACAGTAGAACAGAACCACAATCAATAAACGTTTGTTTGTTAGTTTGTTTAAAATACTCCGTCACTGCTATAGTAGAACAGAACCACAATCAGTAAACGTTTGTTTGTTAGTTTGTTTACAATACTCCGTCACTGTTATAGTAGAACAGAACCACAATCAGTAAACGTTTGTTTGTTAGTTTGTTTACAATACTCCGTCACTGCTATAGTAGAACAGAACCACAATCAGTAAACGTTTGTTTGTTAGTTTGTTTACAATACTCCGTCACTGTTATAGTAGAACAGAACCACAATCAGTAAACGTTTGTTTGTTAGTTTGTTTACAATACTCCGTCACTGCTATAGTAGAACAGAACCACAATCAGTAAACGTTTGTTTGTTAGTTTGTTTACAATACTCCGTCACTGCTATAGTAGAACAGAACCACAATCAGTAAACGTTTGTTTGTTAGTTTGTTTACAATACTCCGTCACTGCTACAGTAGAACAGAACCACAATCAGTAAACGTTTGTTTGTTAGTTTGTTTACAATACTCCGTCACTGTTACAGTAGAACAGAACCACAATCAGTAAACGTTTGTTTGTTAGTTTGTTTACAATACTCCGTCACTGCTATAGTAGAACAGAACCACAATCAGTAAACGTTTGTTTGTTAGTTTGTTTACAATACTCCGTCACTGCTATAGTAGAACAGAACCACAATCAGTAAACGTTTGTTTGTTAGTTTGTTTACAATACTCCGTCACTGCTATAGTAGAACAGAACCACAATCAGTAAACGTTTGTTTGTTAGTTTGTTTACAATACTCCGTCACTGCTATAGTAGAACAGAACCAGAATCAATAAACGTTTGTTTACAATACTCCGTCACTGCTTATAGTAGAACAGAACCACAATCAGTAAACGTTTGTTTGTTTGTTTGTTTACAATACTCCGTCACTGCTATAGTAGAACAGAACCACAATCAGTAAACGTTTGTTTGTTAGTTTGTTTACAATACTCCGTCACTGCTATAGTAGAACAGAACCACAATCAGTAAACGTTTGTTTGTTAGTTTGTTTACAATACTCCGTCACTGTTACAGTAGAATAGAACCACAATCGGTAAACGTTTGTTTGTTAGTTTGTTTACAATACTCCGTCACTGTTACAGTAGAACAGAACCACAATCGGTAAACCTTTGTTTGTTAGTTTGTTTACAATACTCCGTCACTGTTACAGTAGAACAGAACCACAATCAGTAAACGTTTGTTTGTTAGTTTGTTTACAATACTCCGTCACTGTTACAGTAGAATAGAACCACAATCGGTAAACGTTTGTTTGTTAGTTTGTTTACAATACTCCGTCACTGTTACAGTAGAACAGAACCACAATCGGTAAACCTTTGTTTGTTAGTTTGTTTACAATAGTCCGTCACTGTTACAGTAGAACAGAACCACAATCACTAAACCTTTGTTTGTTAGTTTGTTTACAATACTCCGTCACTGCTATAGTAGAACAGAACCACAATCAGTAAACGTTTGTTTGTTAGTTTGTTTACAATACTCCGTCACTGTTACAGTAGAATAGAACCACAACCAGTAAACGTTTGTTTGTTAGTTTGTTTACAATACTCCGTCACTGCTATAGTAGAACAGAACCACAATCGGTAAACGTTTGTTTGTTAGTTTGTTTACAATACTCCGTCACTGCTATAGTAGAACAGAACCACAATCAGTAAACGTTTGTTTGTTAGTTTGTTTACAATACTCCGTCACTGTTACAGTAGAACAGAACCACAATCACTAAACCTTTGTTTGTTAGTTTGTTTACAATACTCCGTCACTGTTACAGTAGAACAGAACCACAATCAGTAAACGTTTGTTTGTTAGTTTGTTTACAATACTCCGTCACTGTTACAGTAGAACAGAACCACAATCAGTAAACGTTTGTTTGTTAGTTTGTTTACAATACTCCGTCACTGTTACAGTAGAACAGAACCACAATCAGTAAACGTTTGTTTGTTAGTTTGTTTACAATACTCCGTCACTGCTATAGTAGAACAGAACCACAATCGTTAAACGTTTGTTTGTTAGTTTGTTTACAATACTCGGTCACTGTTATGGTAGAACAGAACCACAATCAGTAAACGTTTGTTTGTTAGTTTGTTTACAATACTCCGTCACTGCTATAGTAGAACAGAACCACAATCAGTAAACGTTTGTTTGTTAGTTTGTTTACAATAGTCCGTCACTGCTACAGTAGAACAGAACCACAATCAGTAAACGTTTGTTTGTTAGTTTGTTTACAATACTCCGTCACTGTTACAGTAGAACAGAACCACAATCAGTAAACGTTTGTTTGTTAGTTTGTTTACAATACTCCGTCACTGCTATAGTAGAACAGAACCACAATCAGAAAACGTTAGTTTGTTTATATTTTTTTAACAGTGATTTATATTCGTAACTTTTGGTTGAACCTGTCCACATATTCATTTTTGATTCATTTAGACAGTGAATCAATTTGTTAAATATATCAGTAGTGATGAAAGAAATCAAACTGAAATATTTCTAATTAACAGACCAATAATTTCGAATCTAGAATAAGTAAAAACTCACTGTAAATTAATTAATTAATATATTGTATAGTTGTGCTGAAAAGTAGACAAACTGAAAAAGACCAAGCTAGAAACTTGTCCATCTGGAGCTAATGAATTTGTGAATATGCTAAGGGTTTGTAGGGACCATACACCTATCGTCGTCCTAGGTGATCATCTCGGTATAATTACAGATAAGTTATAGAACTCCTATTTTTATAAAATTCTGTTTATCTCTGAAGTAAAGTGTGTTGAAAGTAGTGGCATATATACTATAAAAGGAAGATATAACACATTGGTGAATAAATCTAAATTTATATATTACAAAGGGAAGAAACAACACATCACTGAATACATTTAGACTTTAGGTGTTGCAAAACCAAAAGATGAGACGTTGTTAAATAAACAGAAGATTATATAGTGTAAGATAAGACATTTATAATAAATAATGCATTATATGAGTTTCACATTTATTGTGTTGTGTATACGATACGTAGTTTTATTTTCTCTCAGTTTTCTTACGATATGAGTGAAGTCGAGATGAGCATTCCAGTATCTAATTCATCAAACTAAAATTCATCATATATATGTATATATATACACCCGTATAGTTGTCTAGTACTTAATATATCCACAGAGGTTTTTCTTTGCTACAAGTGTTTTTGTTTTCACTATAAATCACAACTTTCCACTTGTATATGTTCTTTACTACTTAGCTGCATGCTATGAAACATCTTAAAGATACCTTTCAACGATATCGTATTTTATAATACTGACATTCACGAAACGTTTCTTACGCTGTTTAGTTTTGAAATCTCATAAGACTGCTGGGATAATCAGAATAGACAAAAGAAAACCATTGCTCATCCTACAGCTTTTTTGAGTTGATATATATTGCTGTCTGTCCGATAGGTGGCCCGGCATAGCCAGGTGGTTAAGGCGCTCGACTCTGAGGGTCGCGGGTTCGAAACCCCGTCACACCAAACATACTCGCCCTTTAAGCCATGGGTGTTATAATGTGACGGTCACTCCTACTATTATTTGGTAAAAGGTAGCTCAGAAATTGGCGATGGGTTGTATTAACTAGCTGCCATCCCAGTGGTCATTCACTGTTAAATTATAAACGGATATCCCTCGTGTAGCTTTGCGCGAAATTCGATATAAACCAAACCTAATAACATGTTCAAAAAGTCTGCTCAGAGCTATAAAAATGTGCTTAATATAGCAATTATGTATATATACATAAACATGCTCGCCCTTTAAGCCATGGGAATGTTATAATGTGACGGTCAATCCCACTATTCATTGGTAAAGGAGTAGCCTATAATCAGTTGACGGTGGTGGTGATGACTAGCTGCCTTCCCATCTAGTCTTACACTGATATATTAGGGACACTATAGCGCTCCTCATGAGTAGCTTTAGCGCGAAATTCAAAATGATCGTGACACAATACAAGAACACTATAATCATACCTAGCATGATCGTGACACAATACCAGGAACACTATAATCATACCTAGCATGATCGTGACACAATACTAGGAACACTATAATCATTCCTAGCATGATCGTGACACAATGCTAGGAACACTATAATCATTCCTAGCATGATCGTGACACAATGCTAGGAACACTATAATCATTTCTAGCATGATCGTGACACAATGCTAGGAACACTATAATCATTCCTAGCATGATCGTGACACAATACTAGGAGTACTAATTTCAACAAATATACACAATGTAATTGAATTATACGATCAAGAATGCAATCTGTGATTCAAAAAGTTGCTACAACAACGTTATTAAAGCAGTTTCGCCGCTTAATGACCTTATAAGCTAGACGTTTCAATTAGCTAATTAATTAACGGTTTCATTCTTCCTTCTGGGAGGTCTTGCCTCCGTGTTAATCCATTCTACCCACTGGTACCGTAATCACACAATTCAAAAATCGTGAAACAGAAAGTGTTAATAAAACAGTAGTTAAGAGTCTTCATGGATAGAATGTTTTCAACACCACATTAGTTAGACACGAAAATACCACTCTGTGATCTGAATCAGGGTTCGAACGTTGTGTTTGTAAAACCTACCTTTCTCTTCTAGTACTCAACAGTAAACATGTCAACCAGAAATTGAATATTGTGGTAAGTCTGTTTGATTTTGAATTTGAATTTCGCGCAAAGCTACACTAGGGCTATCTGCGCCAGCTGTCCCTAATTTAGCAATGTAAGACTAGAGGAAAGGCAACTAGTCATCACTACCCACCGCCAACTCTTGGACTCTTTTACCAACGAATAGTGGGATTGACCGTCACATTATAACGCCTCCGCGACGCTCGGATTACGAGTCAATGGTAGGTCAGTAGAAGCATTATCCTTTGGTGGCCAGAAGACAGGTTACAAATGTACATTCTTCACCAGAAGTGGTTATCACTGAGAGAACTTAATAACGGTTATTATAGTAACTGCTTCATGACAATTATCGAGAGAAAAAGTGGGTGGTGGCTACTCGAAGTAAACCTTGAAAACAGTTAATTATCAGATAGCGTTTATGGCACCTGTTGAAGATATGCATCGTATTATCTCTTTCCCAACAGTTACTGGAAAGGTTGATGATGGCTATCAGAATACTTCAGGATAAGCTGAAAATAGTTGATATTGTTTTCATTAAAGACTTCCAGGTTATCAGAGTTATCAGAGTAGTTATCAGAGACAAAAGTTGATGTTTATTAAGCACAAAGCTACACAAGGACTATGTGCACTGTGTCCACCAGGGGTATCAAAACCTAGTTTAAAAAACAACTATCATGACAGTTATGATAGAAAACTTCATAAGTTATGAAGAGTCAGTCACAGTTATTAATAAAGGTTCTTCATGACAACTATTAGAGAAAACTTAACTCTGGTTATTGGGACAGAAAGTTCTATATTATTAGTGTAGGTAGGTACTTTATCACGTGATACAGTGACATGTCTGCGGACTTACAACGCCAGAAAACGAGTTTCGATACGCGTGGTGGGCAGAGTCCATTGTGTAGAGTTGTGCTTAACTTCAAATAAACAAACTTTATTACTTAATCAGACAGAGCTTTAAAACATATTTCAATACAGATTTTTGTTTCACAAAATTTTATGGAAGGTGACATGGAAGGTAGACATGAGTAAACTGTAAGATAGTGGCCATTTGTATTTTATTTTTTAGACAGACGGTAGAAAAAAAATAGTTTCCTTACGATTGATGCAGATACACTTTAAATTAGCAGTGGTATCACAAAATCTAAGTCGTCTTGACTAATGTCTCTGTACGAATGCGGTTGGTAGATTAATTAAATATTCATCGTTTTGAGTGCTTGCTCACTTAAGCCTTTTTAGGCCCTACCAGATCAGCAAAGATCTAAATACCGATGCCAAAAGACCCCTATCGGCTGAACTGTGACACACAATTACAGAGAATCAGTGATAAACAAATATTTACAAAACAAAATAAAGTAATATATTATCGAATTAAATAATCCACAGACAAGAGATAAAAAACAAAAAAAAAAGAGTCTAATGTCTCAGTGGTATCCTTGAAACGTTACAATTCACGGTACGATTCTTGTAACGAAGACAACGTTACAAAATATATTACAACACAAAAAACCACTCTCTACAAAACAACAACAAATACATTCGACATTCCCAACAGATATTGTCTCTGTAGTTTCCAAGGTTACAAAATTTGAGAAACGAAATATTTTATAAAATGATTCTACAACTTACTTGTCAGTCTCAACTTTCTTTAAGCCTCGATTCTCAGAGCTTGTGAGAAGAGAACACGTGATGGATTACGTCAGCAGCCTTATGTAACCGTCTATTCTTTATATACGTATTAAAAAAAGCACCAGAAGCCACATGAATTACATACTGACAATTTTTTTTCTTTAACCAACTGAATAGCTAAACAAATAAAGCTTTTATAGACATTATTTGTTCCTAACATAAGTTGTCCTTTATTTCAAACTATTGACACAGCAGTATTTTGGCTCAGACAAAAACACACAATAGTGTACGCCCACAAGCGGTCATTTACAATAATAGCCAGAACGAATTCTAACAAACAAATATATTAATATCTTATCTCCTAGCAGTTTCCCAGTGAGTGTGCGTCAAGTCTTCAGATTTACGACGGTAAAATGAGGGGTTCGATTCCCCTCGGTAGCCACAAGAAACTGGCTGATGTAACTTTGCATATAAGTAGTAAACATCTTATATCACAACGAGTGTCAAACATTAAACTAACGTCTTAATGTTCACAACATTTCGGGCTGAGACGCCCTTTCTCCACTGATTTGGAGCATTTGATGTCAGCCGTTTTTTTAAAAAAATAAGTTTCCCTCTTCTTTTGTTTTCGGTTTCATCAAATCATAGGAGTTTCTGGCTGATTTTTACATCTTAATAATAGTTTATCTCTAAAAATCAATTTGGTAACTTCTTAAGATTTCACAATGTTTTGCACCGCTAGAAACCGAGTTGAGATAACTGTGGTGGGCATAGCACAGATAACGCATTGTCCGCAGACTCAACACTAGGGGACTGGTGTTTTGGCCGATGCTAAAATGTAAATTAAATCAGATGTTTGAATACACTTCAAGAGTTGTGAGAGTTAAAAAAAAAGTTGTTGACATTGTTTAGCGTATCATACGTAGGTAATGTGATGTCACCGAAAATTGAACACTTTTGGAAGTATGTGTAACAATCCTTTCGGCTGGAAAATATTCATACAATCAGAACGTGAAAGGTGTTTTTGTTTTCATATCGTGTTATAGAATGTATGGAATGATATATTTCTTAATGGTTTAAAATATAAAGGAATATGAATCATTTTGGGACGCTAAGACCTTACAGCCATGATAAACAATGAATGACGCCTTGTAAGAGATGAAAATATACGAATACAAAAGCGGTTCTTGAGCCACAGAGACCATAAAGTAATATAATCAAGAAGGATCTACGACATATTCGTTGAATCTAAAAAAGACAGAAACTGAACTGGTTATTTGAATTATCCCATACTAAACGCCAATGGATTTTTGTGTGGTCGATCCGACTATGAAACAACTTTGGGGAAAATTTCGTCCTCCAACAATGGATAAAGTATGAAACGTTAGCAGGGTCGAAGAGTATGCTTTGGATATGACAACATTATACCAGGTCCCCTACTTGAGTAGTAGTAATTTTGCGGACTTACAACACTAAAATTCGGGGTTCGATTACCTGCGGTGGACACATCAGATAGCCCAATGTGACTTCTACTCTACAAGAAACATACAGATAAACAAAGAAATCTCACGACGCCACCTTTAACAATGAAAATTACATTACCGGGCTCCTGTAAAGAAGCAGTCGTCGGGCTTGGTATAACTGAACGTGTCGATATGGATTGTAACTAGGCAGTGAAGTTTTCAGGGTCATTTGAATATAACGTACTAAACCCCTGCATTATAGTTTGTTATTTTTTGTGGACTAAGATAGTAAAGTGTTTGCCATATATTTCCCAAATTGATGCGTTCGCAAAGAAAATGTGCTTTTATACGTGTTTGCTGAATAGAAAAATCAAAGTTAGTTTCAGATAAGCTCGTAAACTATTTTAAGCTTCATTATAAATAGGTTTTATTTATGGTCTGGAGTCTTAAAACAGATTTGAAACTTAAAAAGGTTTTCGGCTTCGTTTTTGACTTCAAAAATATCTTAACTTTAATATAAATTCGAACAGATAAGTGTCTTACTCTGTCTTCAAGTGTTTACTTAGTTCATATATGTTTAAGTGTTTCTATTGATTTTTGATAGTGCTAGCTATCCCTTCGCTGCCTCTAATGTTTGCTGACTTTCATTACTTGATCTAACTTTACAGAATGGTGCAATTAGATTTAGACTTTATGAATACTTGGATTAACCTGTGATTCAGTTCATGTTTCCCGATGTTCATGTTCATGATATGGAGAAGTAACAATGGTTCATCTCCCCGTTATTTATGTATCACGACTGCTTTGAAATAGGAATATTACAATGTTCTGTTTTCATAGAATCGTGAGTAATGTGCCTGTCAGTGAAACTTGTTGTATATCATAGAAAAACTCGAAAATTAGATTGATTTATACCCGTTTAAAACAAAAGTCAGCCACGATCACAGCCGAGGAGTAAAATAATTTTTGTGCCTAGAAATTACGTATATTTATCTTTTGGTTAGAACCCAGTTTTATTCAAGGTTGGGATCTCAGTCAAATGTTGACTTTTATTGTTTTTAAGATAGTGATTTGAATATCTTTTGTAGAGATATTAAAACAGTACAATGTGACTGTCTGTTACATCCGAAGTGTGTATGTAATACTTTCAGACCCGTACCCACCCAGGCTGTGACAGGTGATGATATATCTGCAGACAGGATGCTGAGTAAACTGAAGCGTATGAATGTAGAACAGAGATGGCGACGCTGCAGTAAGATGGATATCGAATCCTGGAGTACTTCTCATATCTGACGATCGAGGAACATTGAAACATCTGTGTCAGCGTGTAACAGCTGAAATAGATCAAGTACAAATTCTAGAACATATGAATGAGAATGAAAGGTGTTTTTTTTTGAACAAACAAATATCCTTAGATGTGAGGATATGTGAGGATATCCAGACACAAATCGTCCAGTAGTTACAGCCTGTGGATTGATTATGGACAAGGAAATTCAGTTTGAGACAGCCTATGACTGTCAGTGCAAGCTACGAATCAGGGTAGTGGGATGCTGTGCATACTTTGAATCTGCTTTGTGGCGCCTTGGACCTTCAAGATACACCAGTGTGTTCGTAGATGGTCCATCACAAAGGATCATTGAACGTATCACTGATGTCTCAGTTAGTACTAATTGCTTGGGGTGTATGATCAACACGTGCCAATGGCTTTGTATGAAAATGTGCATATATTGTACCAAATAAATATTCGCTATTTGTTCGTCTTCGTGTTCTTTTGATGTCACCGACTGACCGCCCTATGCTTACTTCTACAATCGAAGGATATCTATTATTGGTTTTAAGGTTTTCAAGTATGTATAGGGTGACCTTAAAATAAATACCGTAATTTAGTTAACACACAACAGCAAATTGCTGAAGAGACAATATCGTTGATACCAGAGGTACTTAAAGGTACCTTCCCTTTGACGGTAAGATTAAATAAGATATTTGTGTGCTTTTCGTACCTGTTGTAGAGACATCGTGAACCTTTACTATTTATAAATGTTCGAATTATTTGGAAGTGAAGGTGAGAATCAAACCACAGTAAATGAAATTAACCATTTAAAAATATCACGTGAATCTGTTAAACAAATATTTTCCATTTGGCCAATAGAGGGAAAGCAGCTAGTCATCATATCACCCACCACCAATTCGTAAGCTTCTCTCTCTTACGGCGGCCCGGCATGGCCAACTTTCAGCCGTGGGGGCGTTATAATGTAACGGTCAATCCCACTATTCGTTGGTAAAAGAGTAGCCCAAGAGTTGGCGGTGGGTGGCGAAGACTAGCTGCCTTCCCTCTAGTCTTACACTGCTAAATTAGGGACTGCTAGCACAGATAACCCTCGTGTAGCTTTGTGCGAAATTCAAAACAAAGGAAAAAACAAACAAAACTCTCTCACGGGCCCGGCATGACCAGGTGGGTTAAGGCGTTCGACTCGTAATCTGAGGGTCGCGGGTTCAGATCCCTGTCGTATTAAACATGCTCGCCCTTTCAGTCGTGGGGGCGTTATAACGTGACGGTCAATCCCACTATTCGTTGGTAAAAGAGTAGCCCAACAGTTGGCGGTGGGTGGTGATGACTAGCCACCTCTCCTCTAGCCTTACACTGTTAAATTAGAGAAAGCTAGCACAGATAGTCCTCAAGTAGCTTTGTGCGAAATTCAAAACAAACCAATCAAAGTTCTTATACATTATCTCATTTAGAGTACGTGAGAGACGAACTAAAATTGGGGGCAGGTACCCAAAGTTTATTTGAATGAGCGAAGACAAGGAATAGCGCCACAGTCCACTAAATAAAGGTTGGGGGGATCCAGGACTCAACTTAAAGTCCAAGAAGCTCATTAGTTCTCCACTAAATATTTTACATCCTTCTGGAAATGATTGTGACACATTTTTACTGTAAAGTGAGTTTCCTATGCAACTGTCATCTCATTGTTAATTAGCTCCACTGTCAGCCTTATTAACAGTTCTATGAAACCGGACAAAGTAATAAACACTATCGTTACAAGTTACACCTTTTTATAGTGAGGATTTTTTTTAACAGATACAACGGTTCGATCACTGGTGCGATCATTTTCAAGTACACATGTGTCACGGTAAAAACAAGTTGTTGTTTTTTTTACATTGTTTGTCAAGAATCAAGCATAAAGCTACACAATGCACTATCTGTGCTCTGCCCACCACGGGTATCAAAACCCGGGTTCTAACGGTGTGAATCTGCAACATAGCACTGTGCCAATAGGAGGCTTTTGCATTAGAAAAGCTGCAAATTGTGTTAAGAATACTTGCAACAATAAGTAAACTAAAAATGAAACTAAACAAAAGGTGGCCTGACATGGCCAGGTGGTTAAGGCACTCGACTCGTAATCTGAGCGCCACGGGTTCGAATCCCGTCGCACCTAACATGCTCGCCCTCTTGGACATGGGGGCGTTATAATGTGACGAGCAATTCCACTATTCGTTGGTAAATAATACGAGCAATTCCACTATTCGTTGGTAAAAGAGTAGCCCAAGGGTTGGCGGTGGGTGGTGATGACTAGCAGCCTTCCCTCTAGTCTTTCACTGCTCAGTTAGGGACGGTTAGCGCAGATAGCCCTCGCGTACCTTTGCGCAAAATTTAAAATAAACAAACTGTAGGCAACATTAACGGTACTCTAGCGATAAAGAAACCAGAAAAAACACGTACGAAAATAAATAGTCCTTAACGAAAGTTTTAATAAAGATTCTTCTCGTGTTCCACCAGGTGGAGCCAGTTCGTAATATATTTTCAAGATGGCTAAATTAATTAAACTTAGTAACTTAAAGCGTATCACAGGTTAATTGGGGATTACGTTCGCTATAGAGATCTTATTAAAGACTAGTGTTCACTCAAATATTGTGGCTTAAAGCTTCATGACTGTATGACTGTATATGTGATTTGTTGCTAACGTAACCAAGAGGTTCACTTTTTCCCATTAGGTTACTAAAGAAAGTCAACGTCACCAAGGATATTATATAATGTCAACAATATAACTGGCAGACAAACAAAACGATAGCTATAGAAAACAATAACCGGCCAGGATTAGCCATCATAGTCGAAGAATGCTCACAGTTCTGCTAACAGTGTTAGCCCAACATATATATCAAAATTCGGCTTTTGCTGTTAAAAAAACTTAAAACTGATCACTGAGCAGCTGGAAATGGTGGGAGTGAGACGACACCTATCGACATATTGTTGTAACCAAATAGTAGTTTCCACGAGTGGTCAGTTTTCTTTGCAGTAGGAGTTAAGTTTGCCTGTTCGTAGTTAAGCACAAAGATACACAACAGGCTATCTGTGTTCTAGCCATCATGGGTATCGAAACCCGCTTTCTAGTTAATTTCATAAACAAAACGCCGTGCTAGTGTGTGTGTTGGAGGGACATGTAATTGAGAAAGACGTTTTACTATAATCATAATTATACTAAAAAAACATCTTAGTAAAAATTCGATTTTCTCTCACATAAAAAAATAATGTATTTCTGTTTGACGACAACAAAATAATCGTTAATTGATATGTGTACATTAACAAGAAATATACGATCAAAATGTCTTCTGCTGGAATATCATCTGTACACGTTTCATTCTGTAGTTGTTTGAGACTGTTACACAGTTGTGGAATGAAGTTGTGCACATGTGACTTGTGTCACTTTGATTGTGTTCCATACCGTTACTTGAGGCACGTGGACGACTTCTTCCACTAACCCTTGTGTTCGCGTTTTTTCAACTGTTACGAGAGAATGAACTTCGTTCACTGTTGATCATTACAGGTTCTCTGTCTGGGTCTGTTGGTTATTACAGGTTCTCTGTCTGGGTCTGTTGGTTATTACAGGTTCTCTGCCTGGGTCTGTTGGTTACTACAGGTTCTCTGCCTGGGTCTGTTGGTTATTACAGGTTCTCTGCCTGGGTCTGTTGGTTACTACAGGTTCTCTGCCTGGGTCTGTTGGTTACTACAGGTTCTCTGCCTGGGTCTGTTGGTTACTACAGGTTCTCTGCCTGGGACTGTTGGTTATTACAGGTTCTCTGTCTGGGACTGTTGGTTATTACAGGTTCTCTGTTATTACAGGTTCTCTGTCTGGGTAAGTAAACAGCTTTCCTTTTCAATACCGTTAAGCCCAACAGATATCAACACCACGGAAATTCTAAATTCTCAATCTGGACATCTCATTATGGTCTGGGTGTGAGGATATTTATTTAAACTATAAGTTGTAGGACTAACATGTAGACATTATTATGTTACACGCGTTTGTCTGAAAGGTAACTATATCTTATTAATTTATCTGTTTATTCCCTTATCATTAAAGTTTGAGGTAAATAGTTCAGAACAGTACATGCAGTCCAGTATGACTATTATTTATCTGACATTTAAAACTTCAGGTGGTAAATCATAATAATTTTACTAAAATTATTTCAGATTTAACGTCTTTATTTGTTATAAGGAACAAAGCGACTGAACGGGTTATCTCTGACTTTCCCACCAGGGTTTTAGTATTAATAAGTCTCAGAAGACTTGGCTCGTTGTTACAATAGAAACAGCTAGGCCTAAAGTGGTAAATCTCTGTACATACACATTTAAAACTATCGGATCGTTGAACCGATTATCAGTATACTCTTATGAACCCCGGAGAGTGACACAGAAGTGGAGGTTCTATCTGACCCTCCCAGCGTCACTCCAGAGTTCCCCCTATGTTCTCACGTTCAATGAACAGGCATGTTAGCCATTACTGTTAAAGTTAACAAAAAGAAATAATTATAGCGTGACACAAAACTCGCGCACCTTGATTGCTGTCTGATGTTAACAAGTAACCAGACCCTCCCAACCCTGGGGCCTGGGTTTAATTTACTTTTAAACTTTCTCATAGAAGCACGTGTACCTCTAGTAAGATCGTAAGCACAGGTTGAATACACTGGCCTTGAATTACGTAATATAATTTAATTTTGACAGTTTCATCAGCTCAGTTTTTTAAATTACTGGCCTAAAGATGTTAAGTGATAATTTTAAAAAAAAGGCGACATGCGTGATTAAAAGAACTGAGTCGTGTTAGGCCTATAGTGGCAGCGAAACCTAAAAAAAAAAAAACATTATTCATACAAATATGTTTAAGTTCTATATTTATATTATACATGCATGATTGTTTTTTGATGAAAACAAAAGGCAGTTACACACACACACTTAACGCACTGTTTTCGGTCTTTAAGTTCCGTTTGTATTATTTTTGACGTCGAGACAGGTGACATCAAAATTACTTAGTTTATATATAAAAGTACAATGTTTTAAAATTGTTTGTCTTTCGTACAATCCTTTATTTTACCACATATTAACTGATACACATCTCGTCAGTTAGGTGGCTAGTTAACTAACCCTTATGGACCCGTGTTGTCAGACTATTCGTTCCACTATGATGATATAAACATAAATATTTATATTTTATTGTTACAATAATTTAGTTGTCGTAGTTTTAAATTACAATATATTTGGAACGTACTTATATGTTAGGCCTGAAACTTTCGATCACGTGCAAATGGAATTTTAAACTAAACAAGTCGGAAAAATAAACTTTACATTTACTATATGAGTGTGTTAAAAACAAACTATAACAGCTTAGTGCCTTAACCTGATACATCACAGCGCCATCAGTGAAGGGTCTATCTAAACTACTAAACCACTGAGGTTGGCCCTAGCATGGCCAGGAGGTTAAGGCGCTCAACTCGGAATCTGAAGATCGCGGGTTCGAATCCCCGTCACACCAAACATAATCGCCCTTTAGGCCGTAAGGGCGTCATAATTGATGGTCACTCCCACTACTCGTTGGTAAAAGAGTAACTCAAGAGCAAGCGATGGGTGGTGATAACTTGCTGCCTTTCCCTCTAGTCTTACTCTGCTTAATTAGGAACGAATAGCGCAGATAGCCCTCGTGAAGGTTTGCGCAAAATTAAAAAAACACACCAACTGAGGCGATGTGACATCTTGAAAACATTGTAACTAATATACCTCGTTACTGCCCCCTAGCGATGTAAACCCAGAACTAGATAAGATTTTGTTTAGTATCATCTGTGGACTAGAAGTTATAACTAGGTGAGATTTTATTTAGTATCATCTGTGGACTAGAAGTTATAACTAGGTGATATTTTGTGTAGTATCATCTGTGGACTAGAAGTTATAACTAGGTGAGATTTTGTTTAGTGTCATCTGTGGACTAGAAGTTATAATTAGGTGAGATTTTGTTTAGTGTCATCTGTGGACTAGAAGTTATAACTAGGTGATATTTTGTGTAGTATCATCTGTGGACTAGAAGTTATAACTAGGTGAGATTTTGTTTAGTGTCATCTGTGGACTAGAAGTTATAACTAGGTGAGATTTTGTTTAGTATCATCTGTGGACTAGAAGTTATAATTAGGTGAGATTTTGCATAGTATTATCTGTGGACTAGAAGTTACAACTAGGTGAGATTTTGTTTAGTATCATCTGTGGACTAGAAGTTATAACTAGGTGAGATTTTATTTAGTATCATCTGTGGACTAGAAGTTATAACTAGGTGAGATTTTGTTTAGTGTCATCTGTGGACTAGAAGTTATAACTAGGTGAGATTTTGTTTAGTATCATCTGTGGACTAGAAGTTATAACTAGGTGAGATTTTGTTTAGTATCATCTGTGGACTAGAAGTTATAACTAGGTGAGATTTTGTATAGTATCATCTGTGGACTAGAAGTTATAACTAGGTGAGATTTTGTATACTATCATCTGTGGACTAAAAGTTATAACTAGGTGAGATTTTGTATAGTGTCATCTGTGGACTAGAAGTTATAACTAGGTGAGATTTTATTTAATATCATCTGTGGACTAGAAGTTATAACTAGGTGAGATTTTATTTAGTATCATCTGTGGACTAGAAGTTATAACTAGGTGAGATTTTATTTAGTATCATCTGTGGACTAGAAGTTATAACTAGGTGAGATTTTTTATTTACTATATCATCTGTGGACTAGAAGTTATAACTAGGTGAGTTTTGTATAGTATCATCTGTGGTCTAGAAGTTATAACTAGGTGAGATTTTGTATAGTATCATCTGTGGACTAGAAGTTATAACTAGGTGAGATTTTGTATAGTGTCATCTGTGGACTAGAAGTTATAACTAGGTGAGATTTTGTATAGTATCATCTGTGGACTAGAAGTTATAACTAGGTGAGATTTTGTTTAGTATCATCTGTGGACTAGAAGTTATAACTAGGTGAGATTTTATTTAGTATCATCTGTGGACTAGAAGTTATAACTAGGTGAGATTTTGTTTAGTATCATCTGTGGACTAGAAGTAGAAGTTATAACTAGGTGAGATTTTGTTTAGTATCATCTGTGGACTAGAAGTTATAACTAGGTGAGATTTTGTTTAGTATCATCTGTGGACTAGAAGTTATAACTAGGTGAGATTTTGTATAGTATCATCTGTGGAATAGAAGTTATAACTAGGTGGGATTTTGTATAGTGTCATCTGTGGAATAGAAGTTATAACTAGGTGTGAGTTTGTATAGTATCATCTGTGGACTAGAAGTTATAACTAGGTGAGATTTTATTTAATATCATCTGTGGACTAGAAGTTATAACTAGGTGAGATTTTGTTTAGGGTCATCTGTGGACTAGAAGTTATAACTAGGTGAGATTTTGTTTAGTGTCATCTGTGGACTAGAAGTTATAACTAGGTGAGATTTTGTTTAGTATCATCTGTGGACTAGAAGTTATAACTAGGTGAGATTTTGTTTAGTATCATCTGTGGACTAGAAGTTATAACTAGGTGAGATTTTGTATAGTGTCATCTGTGGAATAGAAGTTATAACTAGGTGAGATTTTGTTTAGTATCATCTGTGGACTAGAAGTTATAACTAGGTGAGATTTTGTTTAGTATCATCTGTGGACTAGAAGTTATAACTAGGTGAGATTTTGTTTAGTGTCATCTGTGGACTAGAAGTTATGACTAGGTGAGATTTTGTTTAGTGTCATCTGTGGACTAGAAGTTATAACTAGGTGAGATTTTGTTTAGTATCATCTGTGGACTAGAAGTTATAACTAGGTGAGATTTTGTATAGTGTCATCTGTGGAATAGAAGTTATAACTAGGTGAGATTTTGTATAGTGTCATCTGTGGAATAGAAGTTATAACTAGGTGAGATTTTGTTTAGTGTCATCTGTGGACTAGAAGTTATAACTAGGTGAGATTTTGTTTAGTATCATCTGTGGACTAGAAGTTATAACTAGGTGAGATTTTGTTTAGTATCATCTGTGGACTAGAAGTTATAACTAGGTGAGATTTTGTATGGTATCATCTGTGGACTAGAAGTTATAACTAGGTGGGATTTTGTATAGTGTCATCTGTGGACTAGAAGTTATAACTAGGTGAGATTTTGTTTAGTATCATCTGTGGACTAGAAGTTATAACTAGGTGAGATTTTGTTTAGTATCATCTGTGGACTAGAAGTTATAACTAGGTGAGATTTTGTTTAGTATCATCTGTGGACTAGAAGTTATAACTAGGTGAGATTTTGTTTAGTGTATCATCTGTGGACTAGAAGTTATAACTAGGTGAGATTTTTTAGTATATCATCTGTGGACTAGAAGTTATAACTAGGTGAGATTTTGTTTAGTATCATCTGTGGACTAGAAGTTATAACTAGGTGAGATTTTATTTAGTGTCATCTGTGGACTAAAAGTTATAACTAGGTGAGTTTTGTATAGTGTCATCTGTGGAATAGAAGTTATAACTAGGTGATATTTTGTTTAGTGTCATCTGTGGACTAGAAGTTATAACTAGGTGAGATTTTGTTTAGTGTCATCTGTGGACTAGAAGTTATAACTAGGTGAGATTTTGTTTAGTATCATCTGTGGACTAGAAGTTATAACTAGGTGAGATTTTGTATAGTGTCATCTGTGGACTAGAAGTTATAACTAGGTGGGATTTTGTTTAGTGTCATCTGTGGACTAGTTATAGGTGAGATTTTGTTTAGTATCATCTGTGGACTAGAAGTTATAACTAGGTGAGATTTTGTGGACTAGTATCATCTGTGGACTAGAAGTTATAACTAGGTGAGATTTTGTTTAGTATCATCTGTGGACTAGAAGTTATAACTAGGTGAGATTTTGTTTAGTATCATCTGTGGACTAGAAGTTATAACTAGGTGAGATTTTGTTTAGTATCATCTGTGGACTAGAAGTTATAACTAGGTGAGATTTTGTTTAGTATCATCTGTGGACTAGAAGTTATAACTAGGTGAGATTTTGTTTAGTATCATCTGTGGACTAGAAGTTATAACTAGGTGAGATTTTGTTTAGTATCATCTGTGGACTAGAAGTTATAACTAGGTGAGATTTTATTTAGTATCATCTGTGGACTAAAAGTTATAACTAGGTGAGTTTTGTATAGTGTCATCTGTGGACTAGAAGTTATAACTAGGTGAGATTTTGTATAGTGTCATCTGTGGACTAGAAGTTATAACTAGGTGAGATTTTGTTTAGTATCATCTGTGGACTAGAAGTTATAACTAGGTGAGATTTTGTTTAGTATCATCTGTGGACTAGAAGTTATAACTAGGTGAGATTTTGTTTAGTATCATCTGTGGACTAGAAGTTATAACTAGGTGAGATTTTGTTTAGTGTCATCTGTGGACTAGAAGTTATAACTAGGTGAGATTTTTATAGTGTCATCTGTGGACTAGAAGTTATAACTAGGTGAGATTTTGTTTAGTATCATCTGTGGACTAGAAGTTATAACTAGGTGAGATTTTGTTTAGTATCATCTGTGGACTAGAAGTTATAACTAGGTGAGATTTTGTTTAGTATCATCTGTGGACTAGAAGTTATAACTAGGTGAGATTTTGTATAGTATCATCTGTGGACTAGAAGTTATAACTAGGTGAGATTTTGTATAGTGTCATCTGTGGACTAGAAGTTATAACTAGGTGAGATTTTGTATAGTATCATCTGTGGACTAGAAGTTATAACTACGTGATATTTTGTTTAGTGTCATCTGTGGACTAGAAGTTATAACTAGGTGGGATTTTGTATAGTGTCATCTGTGGACTAGAAGTTATAACTAGGTGTGATTTTGTATAGTATCATCTGTGGACTAGAAGTTATAACTAGGTGAGATTTTGTTTAGTGTCATCTGTGGACTAGAAGTTATAACTAGGTGAGATTTTGTAAAGTATCATCTGTGGACTAGAAGTTATAACTAGGTGAGATTTTGTTTAGTGTCATCTGTGGACTAGAAGTTATAACTAGGTGAGATTTTGTATAGTATCATCTGTGGACTAGAAGTTATAACTAGGTGAGATTTTGTTTAGTGTCATCTGTGGACTAGAAGTTATAACTAGGTGAGATTTTATTTAGTATCATCTGTGGACTAAAAGTTATAACTAGGTGAGATTTTGTATAGTATCATCTGTGGACTAGAAGTTATAACTAGGTGGGATTTTGTATAGTATCATCTGTGGACTAGAAGTTATAACTAGGTGGGATTTTGTATAGTGTCATCTGTGGACTAGAAGTTATAACTAGGTGAGATTTTGTTTAGTATCATCTGTGGACTAGAAGTTATAACTAGGTGAGATTTTGTTTAGTATCATCTGTGGACTAGAAGTTATAACTAGGTGAGATTTTGTTTAGTATCATCTGTGGACTAGAAGTTATAACTAGGTGAGATTTTGTTTAGTATCATCTGTGGACTAGAAGTTATAACTAGGTGAGATTTTGTATAGTATCATCTGTGGACTAGAAGTTATAACTAGGTGAGATTTTGTATAGTATCATCTGTGGACTAGAAGTTATAACTAGGTGAGATTTTGTATAGTATCATCTGTGGACTAGAAATTATAACTAGGTGAGATTTTGTTTAGTATCATCTGTGGACAAGAAGTTATAACTAGGTGAGATTTTGTTTAGTATCATCTGTGGACTAGAAGTTATAACTAGGTGAGATTTTGTTTAGTATCATCTGTGAACCAAAAGAAACTACTTTTTACTACTATTTTTAAGATTTTGACTTGTTCAAGAACAAATAGCTCAACTGGTTTTAAATTTTATATTATTTTAAAAACTCACGGTTTATTAGTCATTCTGTTCCACACGATTTGAGAATACAGGCGACAGTGATTTTGAAATTTCATTACACGAAACAAACATCTTCTGATGACTTTAAAAGCGATTATCACAAGGTTGCAAATTTTCACTTTTCTCAACGATTGTGTAACTTTCACACACGACTTTAAACGTTCACTGTTTACCACGTTATAGTTCGCTATTGAACATATGGTAGCGTATGAATACATTCAAATAATGTACGTTTTGTATTTCTTCACGTGTATCAATTACAAGTGCATACTAAATTATTATCCCATCTGTTACGTAGCAGAAATTTAAACGTAGGAAGCGTGAAAGGTTCATTTTGTTTACGAAATGTACGAGACACTGCGTTTACGTAAATGAATTAGTGAAGTTTCAGTGAACGGCAAATGTGTGTTACTAAATTATATGCTAGTATGTATTACAGGGCACTCTAAGTACTGCATACTGGATTCATGTACATGTGTGTGTTCAATGTACATATATCAGTATATTTATGCACAAAACAGACCCCAAAAAACAAAATTAAGTTAAGGACTGTTAAGGCGTGCGAGTCGTAATCTGAGGGTCGCATCCCCTTCGCGCCAAACATGCTCACACTTTCAGCCGTGGAGGCGTTATAATGTGACGGTCAATCCCACTATTCGTTGGTAAAAGAGTAGCCCAAGAGTTGGCGGTGGGTGTTGATGACTAGCTGCCTTCCCTCTGGTCTTACACTGCTAAATTAGGGACGGCTAACACAGAGAGCCCTCGAGTAGCTTTGTGCGAAATTCCAAAAACAAACAAGTTAAGGAAGCTCCATAAATTAAAAGAATACCCACGGTACAAGCTATAGTGTGGGGTATAAAATTTACCCTAGGTTTTGGAGACGGCTGAACAAGAGGGACCCCCATTGCAGTGGGGATACACCGTCTATCAGTCTCAACGTCTGTTTGACAGTCTTACATGAATAAATTCATTAAAATATCAAATAAAGTCATCAAAAGAAATACAAGTTATTAGAGCGAGATACGGGTGCTGGAGCCAACAACGCCCTATATCTATATCATTCTTCACTGCCTTCAGATAGTTGGAGAAGGTGACTGCTCTCCAAAGTAAAATAAACGAAATGAGGTTCGACCACTTGAGGGTATGTAAGATAAACTTACCTCCTGAGATTGGCAGTCCCAGACCTCATTATAGTAGTAAAGCAACAACCTAACGTAATTAGAAATGCAATAGATAAATTGTACTAGTATATAGTTTTAAAAGCCCAATCAACTTACCTAAACAAACTATTATAACTCCTAACAACCACCCATTAAGTAACTACCAATTTTCAGACTTTACACGAGTCTTTAATATGCGGGCAGTTCTTGTTATAACTAAAAATATTTATCAGAATTTTTCAGCAAAACCTTCTGAATTTTTATTTCTTTAATGAGAATTTTGGAAATTATATGTAGATGTATTTCGGGTTCGAATCCCTGTTTCACCAAACACGCTCGTCCTTTCAGACGTAGGGGCGTTATAATGTGACGGTCAATCCCACTATTCGTTGGTAAGAGAGTCCAAGAGTTGGCGGTGGCTGGTGATGACTAGCTGCCTTCCCTCTGGTCTTACACTTCTAAATTAGGAACGGCTAGCGTAGATAGCCCTCGAGTAGCTTTGCGCGAAATTCCAAAATAAATAAACATGTAGATGTATTAAAGAGAATTATAAGTATAATATATATATATATATATATATTTGTTTTGTTACTCAAACATTTCCCTTTATAAAATCGGTTTCAGTACTCTTCTCATTTTCACTGCACTTCTTTCCACTCTGTGACGTGGCAGTTTTATTTATCCACGTGACAGCCCATTGAATTCGATTCACGTACTTAACTATTTCATGTGACAGTTCACGTATCCTGTGTGTGAAGAACATTAATACGAAAAACAACCCTTGAGTTTTCAAATTTATTAAATGTTTAAAGATAAACTTGTTTCCTTGCAGTATCGTATCAGTAGTTGTGTTTGTTTAAACATGGCGAAACAGTAATAGAAACTAAATAACTGCTACGGTTTAATATACAAATATATATCTGGACCTCACCGACGTTTTGAAAACAAACATTTCGAAGCTCCTTATGAACGAAGATTCCAGATAAAATTAACACCAATGATTACAAAAAGGCTCATCTATTTGTTTTACAAAAAGGCTTAAAGAGATTGTATTGTATCAGTACTTTACATTGAATGTTACAACAAACATTTCTCAAAATGTGCTCCTACAACAAAGTGTAGACATTATTAAAAACACAGGGGGTCACTAACAAAAAAAATGTACTTTTCAAGCATTGTAAGGTCAGGTATTTTTGTTTGGTTTTGGTGGTGGTGTTTGTTATTTGGAAGGGTTA
The DNA here is from genome assembly GCF_004210375.1 of Tachypleus tridentatus. NCBI lineage: Eukaryota > Metazoa > Arthropoda > Merostomata > Xiphosura > Limulidae > Tachypleus > Tachypleus tridentatus. The sequence continues at coordinate 125,475,449 of NC_134836.1, read as the reverse complement.
GAGGAAACTATGGGTACTGTTGTTTACCTCTGATACACGTAGGATAAAAACAGACAAATACATATTCCTTCCTGTTCAATTGGTCTTATAAACAATTTGAAACTCTCAAACCAAACCTAAATGGCCACGTGGGTAGGGCGCTCGATTTCTAATCGGAGGGTCGCGGGTTCGAATCCCCGTCACACCGAACATGCTCGCCCTTTTAGCCGTAAGAACGTTACAATGTGTCCATCAATCCTACTATTTGTTGGTAAGAGAGCATCCTAAGAGTTTGCGGTGGGTGGTGATGACTAGTTGTCTTCCCTCTAACCTTAAGCTGTTAAATTAGGCACTGCTAGAGCAGATAGCCCTCGTGTAGCTTTTCACGAAACTAAACTTGCTTATTAACCCTAAATAACATATAACAGTATGTTACTGTAAAAACCTAAGATTATGTGTCCCATTCTGTTAAGCACTGGAATATTTTTTAAACATTTTTACCTAATGACTCGCAGCAAGCAGGGTGTGTAACCACGCATATCGTTTAGTAACTGTCGACAAGTTACTATGACTAAGGAATGGGCACTATGGAACTATAAGGAAAGGGCTGGACCCCACTCACCCCCTGAGTATATATCAATGCCCTCTAGTGGGATGAACAGAAACAAGTCAGTATTTCTTGCTTGTCCTTTACAGCAAAGCCACATTGGGCTGTCTGGTGTGTTCACCGCGGGGAATCGAACCCCAGATTGTAGTGTTGTAAATCCACAGACTGTCCCACCGGAGAACAACAAGTCAGTAATATATTGTTTGAAAGAAAGCTAGAAATTCATATCCACAAATGAATCAGAGACAGTTTTGGAGAAAAGTGAAATATATCTATCAACTCCGACTTACACAAAACAATAACGTTACGAATAGACTTTTAACAGAAAGCACTTCCTGTACTGAAACAGAAAGGCCAGTTCAGTTTCTTCTTTCGGAATGACACTGAGTCCCTCGTCAAGGTTACAAGCTGTTTTTTTAAACCTTCTGATGGAAGGCCCTTCTCTGTCAGTTTGAAAGCTGGGAACAAAATTAACCCTTTTGTTGCTCTACATGGAAAGTGCGCGTGTACTGTAAGACCAACCTGTACACCTCGCTACACTCAACTTTAAGTTTCTCAAATTTCAGGCGATAAATATTACGACTACAACTTGCTATAACAAACCAGAAAACAACTCGTTCGTGCTGTCATTTGTAACAGTGTTCATTTAGTCTGACAAAAAAAGCCTTTCGTTCTACAGAAAGATTACTATTAATAAATTTTGAGATAGCATAAACTGTTCCTTTTCTTTCGATGTAAAACTAAAACCAAAACCAGAGAAAATAGACCAACAGACAATGTTTCAAGACAGATACTGTTGAAGTAATGCACGACTATGTCGCATCCTATCAACAAATGGATTAAAAGATTTATAATCCTACCTCTCCAGCAAATATATTGACGTTAATTTCGTGAGATTTCTAGGATAAGCTTGGTTCTTTTAGTGGAAAGTGTAGTCGGAAGGATCACACACATAATCATGTTAGAAACATTACCACGTGTGTTATGCAGCAGGTAATAATAACCTATGTATGGTCTTTGTCTTGAATATTTTATCTCACGAGGTTATTTGCTTTATTAACTTTTTACTATAAAATATCGTCCCATCAAGGTTTAGTATGTCTGTTTTCCTGTAAAACGATGGTTAAATATTATCGATTATGGTTATACCTTGATCTTTCATTATTTTCAATCTTTGAATATCCATAAATGTATTAAATTAATTTTAGGACAAACTAATGTGTGTGTGTTTGAATATAAATAACGTATATCAGGCCTAAACAACACGAAAACCACATAGAAGACGCTGCATAAATGTTATAATGTGGAAAATAAAATGAACCCTGGTTGTAAAAGTGGCTTAATGTAGGACACCCACATTGAATTGGGGATACACCTTCTACCAGTCTTAATCTACATGTGCTAGACTAACATGTTGAACAAATAAGAACAACAAACAAACTAAACCATAAAAAAAAAGCGAGACCGAGATGTGGATGCTCAAGCCCACAACGTCCCACATCTATATTACCCTTCATTGCTGCAGACAGTTGTTGGAAGGTTACAGCTCTCCAAGAGTTGGCGGTGGGTAGTGATGACTAGCTGCCTTCCCTCTAGTCTGTCACTGCTAAATTAGTGACAGCTAGCGCACATAGCCCTCGTGTATCTCTGCGCGAAATTCAATAACAAACAACCCTTACTTCTATCGACTGTAATAGTCATCAAAAACCTCTTGTTCGAGCAACCACATAGAAATCTAAGAGAAACCGTTTGAAAATACTATGCCTGCTGTTTTGATTTGTGTGACTGTTTATTACAAAGCTGTTAAGACTATCTGCCGCCGTCTCTAATTATATAAACTACGAATCAAACGGAGCCAAACATCAGACCGGCCGTACCCACCACCAACTGTAAGGCCACTCTTACCAGTGAATGGTGAGATATGTTGTCATATTATAACATCAATACGGCTGAAAGGCCGAATATTTTCGGCCCAATATACTTAGATCCCACGAGTAAACTGAATAGACAGTCCTAACGACCAGGTCACACCTACCACTTTACTGTGACTTATCAGTTTGGTATTTCAGATATAGTTTCAAAATATTTGAAAATTTATTACATAACTAGTCGACGCGATTTCGCCATAATTTAAATGTCAAACACAGATCACATATTTAAACAGTGACTTGTGGGTCTTAATAACCGGTTTCTTCAGGTCAGTCCATGTTATTTATACCTTTAACGTTGTTTTAATAACCGGTTTCTCCAGATTATTCCATGTCATTTTATACCTTCAACGTTGTTTTAATAACCGGTTTCTTCAGGTCAGTCCATGTTATTTATACCTTTAACGTTGTTTTAATAACTGGTTTCTCCAGATTAATCCATGTCATTTTATACCTTCAACGTTGTTTTAATAACAGTTTTCTCCAGTTTAATCCACGTCATTTATACCTTTAACGTTGTTTTAATAACCGGTTTCTCCAGGTTAATCCATATCATTTATACCTTCAACGTTGTTTCAATAACCGGTTTCTCCAGATTAATCCACGTCATTTGTAAGTTATTTCCCTTCCTGTGTCATTAGTCTAAAACTTTAATTAACGAATCTTCTGAAACGTTTAATTTCTTGCTACATTTTCCAAACACAGAACAACATTTTTATTGTATTGTTTGAACATACGTGAACAACGAAGGAACCTGTGAACTGTAAATTAGTTTTTAACAACTGTGTATTTTATTATGTTTATACCTTCTCTTAGAAGGATCAAGTTTCATTATACTCTTGAGTTTTCCAACAACTCACAGCCGAGTGCGACAAGCGAGTAGAGATGTTGACGGTCTGTTGAGATGACGCTCAGCGAGAAGCGACCAAGAAACCACCCTCTAGAGTTTAGAGACGTGCGCAAGTTTGTTTGTTTTTATTACAGTCAAATTCCGTTATTCGGTGTGATTGTAGGTGGTATTGACTAGCCGGCTTCCCTCTAGTCTTACACAAAACCCACCAAACAAATAACATTAAATTAGAGACCTGAAACTCGCACGTCATGATAAAAAACTACCATTCTCGAGTTCAATTAGATTTTGTTTAGAAACTCGTGCAGCTAACAGATAAGCTAGGACTATTTACTGTCCATTATATTCAAGTGGGTCTTTAGAAACCGAACTTTACGCATGGGGTTTCTAATAATTTCACCAATGATTTGGTATATATGAAATTAAAATTCATTCATATTACAGAGAGTGGACAAAATAAGTGTCCCCCTTGAAAACGTTGTTATATCTTTTATTAGTTAACAGAAAAATGTGTGAAACTATGTTTTTAGAAAGCACGCGACGAGATCCATTCAAACATGATCTCAAATCATAATTTTAACACTGGCTTTTGTACCTAAACTTTTCATAATTTTAGTTCTATTTTTTCATAACAAGTGCTGTAGTTTGTTTTTTTGGAATTTCGCACAAAGCTACTCGAGGGCTATCTGTGCTAGCCGTCCCTAATTTAGCAGTGTAAGACTAGAGGGAAGGCAGCTAGTCATCACCACCCACCGCCAACTTTTGGGCTACTCTTTTACCAACGAAAAGTGGGATTGACCGTCACATTATAACGCCCCCACGGCTGGGAGGGCGAGCATGTTTAGCGCGACGCGGGCGCGAACCCGCGACCCTGGGATTACGAGTCGCGCGCCTTACGCGTTTGGCCATGCCGGGCCGTGCTGTAGTTTCTCAGATCGTATTCTAATTAAGCTACTAAATGATTCAACAAGTTTCTCTGCAACTGTAGAGTCGTTGAAAGATTATCTTAGAAATAAGACTTGATGTCATTGAATGGCCAAGCCAACCACCTGATATTAACTCAACTCATAAATTTTCAACCGGATTAAACAGATTAATGAAAGATCACAAGCCGAAAAAAACATTTTTGAAGTACTTGAAGAAGGATGGCAAACACTCGGGAATATCTGGACAAACTCACTGAATGCACGAGACGTTGATGCAAAGCAGTACTGAAATCAAAGAGAATGCCGACTAAATATTAACTTGTGAGACTGGTTTGTATTATTTTAAGTTTCATTTTGACGTTTGATCTGTCGATTTCGGAGTTGAGTCCCACCCCCCAAACGTGTTCGTCCTTTCCGCCGTGGGGACATCAGAAAGTCCCTGTCAATCCCACTATTAGTTGATAGAGTAATCCGGAAAGTGGAAGTGTTGTGTAGCTGCTTTCCTTATAGTTTGATACTTGGAAATTAGAAAAGGCTAGCGCTCGTGCGTTTTAGTCGAATGTCCTAAGTACCAAACCTAATAAAACTTATTTTATAATACGACAATCTACAAGCGTTATCGTTAAACACTATACATTGTAATTTTATAAGTTATATAAATTATAACTAGTGTCCTAGTTTTTATACTACTATACCAAACACAGTTTTCTTAGGCCGAACTTTTCAACATCTAGATATTCGATGGCGTCTATAAAAACATTATATTACGAAGGTACTTATATGAATGGAGGTCGATATACATACACGAGATAAGGTACGTCATGAAGTTTACATATTTCATGTATTTTAATCTTTAACGTAGATCAGGTGACGCTCGTTGTAAATGTGTGTTCGAAATGCCTCTTGTAATTTTAAATGTAATATTCAGAAATAAAATAGTTAAATTATTTTAGCTATTGAACAATCAATATAACTAGCTCACTACTCACTAAAGTTTGTTGGCCACCACATTAAGTAGATAACACACATCAGTTACATACGTTACTTTATAATTAAGTAATAATCCTAGATGGCTATGTTCATTTGAAGACTGAACTCTGTTTCCACGCAATGCAAACCATGAACCCTCTATGTCATGGAGATTACATCTGCTTAACCTATAACGTGACAGTTATAGATCCGTGGACGCAGACATATTGCTAAGATGACAGACATTGACTCTCTAGATCACATCTACCAAGATGGCGGCCTCGTATGGCCATTGTCATTTTGAATAAGATCACTGAAGTTAGCATAACCATTTCGGACAAGATGGCACTGAATGAAGTCATCCTACATGGCACCACGTCCATACAGTTGTCATTTTGAATAAGATCACTGAAGTTAGCATAACCATTTCGGACAAGATGGCACTGAATGAAGTCATCCTACATGGCACCACGACCATACAGTTGTCATTTTGAATAAGATCACTGAAGTTAGCATAACCATTTCGGACAAGATGGCACTGAATGAAGTCATCCTACATGGCACCACGACCATACAGTTGTCATTTTGAATAAGATCACTGAAGTTAGCATAACCATTTCGGACAAGATGGCACTGAATGAAGTCATCCTACATGGCACCACGTCCATACAGTTGTCATTTTGAATAAGATCACTGTTGTCATTTTGAATAAGATCACTGAAGTTAGCATAACCATTTCGGACAAGATGGCACTGAATGAAGTCATCCTACATGGCACCACGACCATACAGTTGTCATTTTGAATAAGATCACTGAAGTTAGCATAACCATTTCGGACAAGATGGCACTGAATGAAGTCATCCTACATGGCACCACGACCATACAGTTGTCATTTTGAATAAGATCACTGAAGTTAGCATAACCATTTCGGACAAGATGGCACTGAATGAAGTCATCCTACATGGCACCACGTCCATACAGTTGTCATTTTGAATAAGATCACTGAAGTTAACCATTTCGACAAGACATTGAATGAACATGGCACACACATACAGTTGTCATTTTGAATGAAGATCATGAAGAACCATTGACAAGATGGCACCGAAGTCCTATGGCACCACTACAGTCGTGGCGATGTATTTATCGAGGTTTTGTTCCAATTCATTCGCTTTGAATAACAGAAATACCTCTCCAAGACAAGTACACTTTCCGTGAACATCTTTGATAACGTAACTCATGTTCTTAGTTACCATCTAGCCTTCATATTAATAATCCACACAGATATTTTATATTATTTTACAAAAGAAGTTAATAAATTATTCTATGACACTACCAGTCATCATAGACTTTCGAGACTATTGCAGACCTTCGACGATGGTTGCTTAAAAGGTATCGGAAACACTATTTCTTTCTTAGACATTAATGAGCTGATACAAATGTCATCCTTATAACAACTCTTATTGCATAGTACACAAAGTTTTAACCATTGTCCCAGTCGATCGAATATGGCAGCCTCCACTGTACCCAGCCACACCAGATGGCATCACACGGCACAGCCATTGTGTCACATCGTAATGGTTCCAAGATGGAAACTTTCTATTCACGCAACTATCTTCTATGACACAAATATCACGTGACTTCAAGTACATCTACTGTCCGTCCGTCCGACACCTTTCACAACATGCCATCTCGCACCACCATGTCAGTCCATCGCTCTTTGGTAGAGTCACATAGCTTTTGTCTCAAGGGTCACTTTAACTCTTGGTAATGGTGCGCATGAGCAGTTCTTATTGATGCACAAGCAAGTCGTAACTCACATCATTAACCCACAACTCAGTGCACATACTAGTAGTTGAAAAGTGGCTTAAAAAGAACACAGTGACCCAGAGCAACTATTAATGACTGAAAGAACACAGTAGTTTACAGGTGACCCAGAGCTACTACTAGTAACTTAAAAGTGACTTAAGGAGCACTTTATGAGAACAACAGTTTATAGGCGATTCAGAGCAAGTGGTTGAAACTTGAGGATTTTATAAAACACTAAAACGATTGCACTTTAATTCACGTGACGGTTTACATGTAACCAATTTCACTTGGTGTTGGTGTTATGACCGTTATGACTCATTAGTTATTCTTATATTTGTGTACCAGTTACAGTATCTGATAAAATAAACTAGTCGGATGTTTACGTGCCTATTGTAAATTACACTATGTAACACAAATTTTGTTTCTGGATAATATGTGTTATTTCTTAATTTCTTATGTTGTAAAAGCACAGAAAATGGTCATTATTCCCTTCAAACGTTTTTTTTTGCAGTGGTCGCAGGTAAAATGAGGTCCCCAGGGTTTGTCTTGATCTCCGACAGGAATGCCGAAATATGCCTTGTAGACTTCACACATTTTAGCAGATGCTGTCACAGAGTACTTTTTTCACTCTTATATTCATACAATTGGCCACATACATAGCAGAATGCATCTGGAGAATGCTTGCAGCTTCTTGATGCCATATCTAATAAAAAATCAGATAGGTTTTGTGTTCACTTAGGCAGCTAGAACTAAACTGAATTGGTGAGTGGTGAGGCCTTGTATATATATTACCATGGAAAGTTCTAGAAACATTCTCTATTAGCTACTCAGCACTGAATCTGACTAGCATATTCTGGAAAATAAGTAAATCTGAAGATTTTATTACACAGGTCACAAAAGCAAAGTTTGAAGGAAAAAAAATAGGTCTTTTTTCCCATTTATTTTAGACATGAGCGATTGAGAAATAACAATTTCTGTCCAGGAACAAAAAAAATAAAACTTTTGTTGCATAGTGTAAACTCACTAACTTGTTTGGTTTGTTTCGAATTTTGGCGCAAAGCTACACGAGGGCTATCTGCACTAACCATCTCTAATTTAGCAGTGTAAGACTAGAGGGAAGGCAGCTAGTCATCACCACCCACCGTTAACTCTTGGCTACTCTTTACCAACGAATAGTGGGATTGACTGTCACATTATAACGCCCACACGGCTGGGAGGGCGAGCATGTTTAGCGCGACCTGGCGCGAACCCGCGACCCTCAGATTACGAAGCGCACGCCTTAACGCGCTAGGCCATGCCGGGCCTAAATTATGTGTTCCCCAGTGGCACAGAAGCACGAGTTCTTGCGAACACATCGCTAGGTTGAGTTTTCACAATGGCGCTAAATATTTCGGAACTTTTAGGTGAGTTAGTGCTGATATGTAGTGCTAGTCTTGCTGTTAAGTAGGTTGTTCTGTTGATGATTGTCTGTCCTGGCCAACCTGCGGCCCGCGAGCATGCGATGTGCGGCCCGCAGATCACTTCCAATGATGACATCCTAATATAACTCAAATAATCAAAATAAAAAATATGCACTGTATATAACATGTACATGTAGGCTACTCACTGTGGTATGTGTGTGTGTGTGTGTTTACGCTTTCCTAGCCATTGCCTTGACCCATATGCAATGAACTTAACTTTGACTCGATACCGCGTCGACAATAGTGACGATATCTCTCCAACGTTTCTACCGAGTCGCCAACAGCAACGAGCTTTCCTCCGATCACGTTCATTCTGGTTTCACCGCCCATTGCGCCCGCTCCTGCGTGTATTCGCCATGACTCATCTTCTCTCCATTGTTTCCTCTAAGACGCTGATTAGCTGTTCGAGTTCGTGACGCACTATTGTTGTGACCTACTTCTCACTTCTCCCCGTTTGTCGGCTACGGCTGTCGCGAATCTCGTGTTCCGAAGGGCTTGAATTAGGTGAGGTGGTAGTCATAGGAACAATATACAGTGAACGCTAAGGCGTGTCGCTTGAAAATTTGTTATTTGTAAAGACCCCATTAAGATGAACACGCCGCTGCTAAAGAAAGCCCGCACTGTTTCAGACGAGAATCGCCGTTTCAACACCGAGTGGGAATTAGATTTTTCTTCATAGAAAAGAAGGAAGATGTTGTTGTCTTCTGTGCAATAAAATCATAACTGTGATGAAGCGATCTAACTTAGAACGCCACTATCGTTCGCTTCACTCCTCAAGCCTGGATAAATACAAGGAACATGCACGTGAGGCCAAACTCGAACCCTGAAAAGGAACTATCGAACTCAAACAAACATATTCACAAGAATTGTAAACGAATCACGGATGTAACTCTGACGTCCTACAAGCTTAGTCATCTGTTGGCAAGTCGCATGAGACCGTACACCGATGGTGAGATCCTGAAACAAGGCATTCTTCTATTCACTGAAAACTGCTGCCCGACTTCAACTCAAAAGGCAACGAAACTGCAGCTGAGCAACGACACAGTGACCAGACGGGAGTGCATTTCAAACGACCTACGAGAACAATTGATGAGTGAATCAAAGAATTTCGTTTGCTATTCGATTGCCCTTGACGGTACGAAAGACATTGCCAACATCGAGCAGCTCGCTTTTTCATTCGCGGAGTTAAGCCTGATTTTACCATCACCGAAGAACTTCTTTCTATTCGCTCTCTTCATGGTTCGACTAGGTGCTGAGATCTTCCAACAGATGATGACTGTCCTCAAGGATGCGGAGCTTGATCCAGCGAAGTTAGTCGGCGTAGCAACCGATGGTGCTCCTTCTATGCTTGGCCTCGGTGAGGGGCTGCAAGGTCACATTACAAGATGGCGTCAGGCCGAGGAACTGAAACCTGTTGTATGGCACCACTGTATCGTTCACCAAGAAAACGTAGTTGCAAAATCGCTGAAATTTAAGCATGTTACGGACATAGTTTTCGACCGTGAACTGGATCCGTGCGAATGCGCTTAATCATCGCCAGTTTAAGCAGTTTCTTGTTGATATCAACGCAGACTACGGCGACGTCATCATTTTCACGGCAGTGCGCTGGCTGAGCCGATCGTCTGTCATAAAAAGATTCCATGCTTTACTCCCAGAAATACGGACTTTCCTCCAGGAAAAAGGTGAGGATGTTCCTCAGCTCAACGACAATCAGTGGCTTCAAGATCTCGCTTTTGTTGACATAACAGGTCACTTGGCGCATCTTAACCTGCAACTTCAAGGAAAGGATAAAATGTCACGAGTTGTTTGCCACTTTACTGCATTTACATCGAAGTTAGAGCTGTGGATATCTCAGCTTCAGCGCGGCAGTACTCTTCATTTTCCGACTTTGGCTGAATTTAGTGCTTCGTCGTTTTCATATACAGAAGTACTTGTGGATCTCAAGGTTGAATTCGATCATCGCTTCAAGGATTTCAAGACATCAATAGAGGAACTGCATTTTTTCTTCGCACCTTTCAATGCAACCCGAGTGATGCACCCGCACAATACCAGCTAGAGCTGATTGACCTGCAGGCAGATATTTCGCTCAAGACTGCCTTCCATGGAAATTCTCTCATCGATTTTGGCGACGCATGCCTCAAAAAACTTTTCCTCAGCCTTGAAAATGCTTACCGTCAGGCGCATATTCGATCAACATATACTTGCGAGATGGTTTTCTCGAAATTAATTCGCATAAAATCGAAATTCCGCAGTCGTCTTACTGACAGTCACATGACCCAGCTCCTTCAAGTCGCTTCAACAACAATGACTCCTCGTTTTGATTCCTTGGTGGACTCGCAGAAACAATTCCAACAGTCACATTGACTAATTCACAAAGACTTGCAGGTTCATGGTTGGGTGTTTAAATTTTATTTTGGTTTGAATAGCTTGAGTGTGCTGATATGACTTGGAATATTTTTGTATATATTTTCAATAAATCCATTGTCTGTCTGGTCATACTGACATTTTACTTATTTACACCTCTTAAAATAATTATTACTTATAATTTGTATCGGTATACAACTTAATAACATACTAACGTGGACCAAAGTGAAACGATATTCAGCGTTTTTCTTTGGCTTCCTCCGCACAAGAAATAATTATAACATACGTTGCAATGCAACTAAAAGTGTAATAGGAGGTAACCACTCTAATAATCGAACCATTCAATAAGATGTAAAAGGACGGCATCAATTTATCAGAGAATTTACTATAATTTAGTGACTTGCGGCCCGCGAGTCCAGATCGGGTCATCATGTGGCCCGCCAAAAAAAAAAGGTTGAGAACCACTGGTCTGGTCAGTAGAGATCACTATGCCTGACTCTTAAGTTGTCTGATCTGGTCAGTTAACCCGCATAAGGTGAGAATAAAAAAAAGCCCAAACCTCGGATGCATATAGACTACTTTCAATATCAACGAATTGTTTATTAAATTACTTTCCAGCTTTTATTTAATACTTTATTGGCATATCAATCTGTGTATAGTCGCCTTTCTTTAAGCATTACAGACCAGGTTTAGAGCTCAGGTATACTCGAAATTAATTGACTGACCGACTAGAAAGAATCATCTGTTGCCACAAGGAATTTGACCAATCATTAAACGGAATAACAGGTGTGACTATTATTTTTCTAATGCCCCAAAGCTGAAAGTGATGAACATGTTCAGTGACATAACGTTTGATAGACTGGATCGTTGGTCAGCAGTTAACCGCTAGACTTCTAAGTACTACAGTTAAACTAATATATTAAACCTTAATTTATTGATATCGGAAAAATAAAACGTTATGTAACACATGAGGTTTCTGAGTAATGTTATAACGTGATGACGAAGAAGTATATCCCACTATTTTACTTGCATTAAGTTCTGGTGTTAGTCTGGGATTGACGTCCTTAAGAGGAGTTTGCTATTGTTGTAAGCTATATTTTTTCAAGTTTTAATTTAAAAAACTAGCAGGAGGGTGAATGATGTTAAGATCAAGTAAATTCATAAATATAGTCCCAGAAAGTTTTCAATGATTTCAAGAACCTAATAACTTCGTTTAATATCCGGACATCGGAAGATTAGCTGGAAACACAAGTAAGTAGTTAGTTCAGGAAACAAGTATATAAATAATTGATCGATAAAATACTCGCTAAGTAAAGCTGTTTACAAAAAACTTAGTGTTTCTGTAGGTTTATCAGTGCAATAAAAGTACTGTTGTTGTTTTTTTGAATTTCGCGCAAAGCTACTGAGGGCTATCTGCGCTAGCCGTCCCTAATTTAGCAGTGTAAGACTAGAGGGAAGGCAACTAGTCGTCACCACCAACTCTTGGGCTACTCAGCAACGAATAGTAGGATTGACTGTCACACGGCTGAAAGGGCGAGCATGTTTGGTGCGACCGATTCGAACCCGCGACCTTGCGATTACGAGTCGAACGCCTTAACACGCTTTTATTAAACAAGGAAAATCTAAAACGATTTTAGGCCTTATACAGTAACAACGTTTAACAGAAATTAAGTTGAAAAGTTTGTTTGTGAAGTTAAATCTGCAAACTTCGTCAAAATTTAACGTAGCCAGTAACAAATGTTATTTAAAATTAAATTATTCGTTTGGGGTTAAGTGGACTAAACAACGCAACTATTTTCTCAAAATAATTTATAAAATCCCGGCCATTGATATAACACCTTATAAAACTACAAAAAACTTCAGGAGTTGGTGTTCTTTTCCTCGGGGTGTAGAAAATCATAGTCGAACTGATTTATTATTTTACTTCAAGTGGGTTTCGTCATCACGAATTGATTTAAGTGTTTAAATGTTACAAGCTTACTTTTAAGTATGAATTTGATCAGAAACTACTTTTGAGGAATATGAACGATAAAAGAAATAAATAAACAACAGTAAAAAACAAAACAAGTGGTCACCACATAAACCGCCATTACGCTCTTACGACTTGTCTGATGTCGGTCAGCATGTTGTTGATAACTTCTTATCTCAAGACTGTAAACGTTCACCTTATGATCTGAACTAACTTGGTGAATCCCAAGACCTTTAATGACAATCTATGAATAAAACGTTGCCTCTTTCATACACACATATATATATATATATGATTAGAGGTGTATATTTAGTTATGATGTTGACACATTTCAAACCATTTGTCATATTGAGGAAACTGCCCAGAGAATCGCTAGCTGTGTTTTCCACATTTTTGTTCAACATGAAAATCGGATATTCCGGAAGTTGGACTATTACTGTGGGGAAGCAGGAAGAGGCGTTTCTTTAACTGCCTCCTATGACCCTCAATTCGAAGATTTTATCACACCAGACGTCTTACTTTACAAACAGTTATAATTTTATAACATACATTCCTTTGCAGACTTAACTGCGTGGTTGTAATGGATTAAACACCGGATTAAATTCAAAAGAAAGAGTTGTTGTATAAGACGTTGGTAACTAAAACCAACAAAAATAATTTTGTTTAGTGTGTGTTGATGGGAATTTAAAGTTATCTCCTAATTAGAGATTAAAGAGACAGCAACAGTTAGATTAATTGGTTCTGACTTGATTTCACTGCGTATGATGAGCTATGAAATACATCTACTTAACAACATTTCAAACTTGGAAATAAGAAGTCGTAGAAAGTTTTATTCCTTTTAACTTTTCACAAACTTCACTCTGAAATCGGAAATCATGATAGATGTTTGTACACTTTTCGTTTTTGTGGTTTTAACATCTCCTGTTTATATCCAGGTAAGCTCATCTGAATTTATCTTCAATTTTTGTGTTATCTGTTTATTAATTTTAAACTTTTTAGTCTTATGAACGCATTACTGATCTATAGTTCAGGTGAAAAGCTTTCACTTATAACGTTTATGTATAAACACGTATTTACAGACATAAATTTAGATTTGTGTTTTTTAATGTGAAGCAGAATGTTTGATTAAATTAATTATAGCATACATATTTTTATTAAACAAAATTTTATATGATATACTGCTATTTAGCTATGACACGGCCCAGCATGGCCAAGCGTAAGGCGTGCGACTCGTAATCTGAGGGTCGCAAATTTGCATCGCCGTCGCGCCAAACATGCTCGCCCTTTCAGCCGTAAGGGCGTTATAATGTGACGGTTAATCCCACTATTCTTTGGTAAAAGAGTAGCCCAAGAGTTGGCGGTGGGTGGTGATGACTAGTTGTCTTCCCTCTAGTCTTACACTGTTAAATTAGGGACGGCTAGCACAGATAGCCCTCGAAAAGCTTTGTGCGAAATTCAAAAAACAAACATATAAACAGCTATGACATGATTTTATTAAGTGTAATACTGAAGTTAGATTACATTTATAGCAAAGCTATGAAGGACGTCTCCCTCCATAAATTTTAACTACTACCCAGAAAGAAAGCATCCATGCAAGTAACACGCTAGATCCTGCCTTCTATATTGCCACTATTATAAATGGGGGCTGTTTTACAGTATTACAAATATTCGAACCCGTTTCTCAAGTTCCGAAATCTGAAAATTAGAAGCTATTTGTTCACTAATTACCATTGCATTTAGTAGTTACCTATAAAGTAAGGAAGAATTTGTATAGGAAATTCACGTTATACATAAAGTAAAGAAAACAAACTCAGATATATTCATTAAGCATAACAAACATATAGAAAAAATTTGTCTTCAAAATTCAAAACCTAATGTTTTAAATTTTAAAAAAGAATAACTTGTCAAGAAAACTTGCTTAAGATACAATTTACAGGAAACTTAACTACCCCTCAACAAGCCTAACTCTAAATAGCCCGCTATTAACAAGGGTTTTAAACATTCATACAAGTTATGAGAACTGATTACGCCTCCCTGGTGTATCAACATTTGTGCGGACCATTTATGTCCCACTTATAACTACTACTTGAAAGTTATATACCATCTAAGTCCTTTTTTATCACTTTACAGTTATATTAATAGTTTTTGAATAATCAGGAATGATAACATAAAAATAAATAACCTTACGCAGGGGGGTGTCTTGGGGGTCTCTCCCCACGTAGAGGATGTTACCATCTTAATTACGTTTTTTTTGTTGGTTTTTTACTTGAAAAAATCACACCCGCGTACATGTTGTGGGTAACACATTGTTTATAATTTTTGTGAGTGAGAACACAGATGTAAATTCAAGTCAGGTGACTTTTTGTGGTTTGTTGTACGAGCAGTATTAATTCCACCTACTGCAGAATAATAACAGGTTTCTTACGTCTATATATAGGCAAACTCGATGCAAATGCATCAAAGACAAGGGGATTCATGCCCTAAAGGATGTCAGTGCCAACCGGCTTATCTTTCTCACACCTTGATGGCTAGATGGTTCAACAGAGAACAGAATTTACGAGCCACTCTTTGTGTACTTCAACAAGAAACCAACATTCAAAAGTTAATTGATCAAATTCCATCAGCAACAGAGATGCTTACGATACTTCAGGCACCAGATGCACCCAACGCTACTGTTACAGAATCCATGTTGTCTCGTTTATCAAAGCTGCGAGGCATTGATTTCCAAGGATCAGGACAAAACCCTTATAAGCTGAACCTAGGACCTTGTGCTTTTCGACAACTTCATGATCTTCAATATATTTCTTTGCAGAAGATAAATTTTGTAGGCAAAAAAGTGTTTGATGGGTTAAAGTCGGTAGAAGTGTTACAAATATCAGAGTGCGATATTGAAATTCTCTTGGAGACTTCTTGCTGAGCTTTCGTCTTTGCAGGAAATAGCTCATGCGAAACGGGATAACCTTTTTTAGAAGATTTTTCATTTTATGGGACCCCAGACTTAAAGAGATTGTCTTTGTCGCACAACAATATAGTGACCTTACAGGCTGAAGCTTTAGTGGGATTGTTGAAGTTGGAAGTTCTCGATCTCAGTAACAACAATCTGGACAGGATCTCTGGGTTTCATTCCCACCCTCCCACATTTGCAATGGCTCGAGCTAAAACATAATCCGATTGAAGTCATCTTTCCAAATTGTTTCCAGTTTCTAAATGGTACTTATCGTTTGAGCCTTGGTCACGCCGAAAAGTCCATTCATCTGCTAAAGTTCAGTTTTCGAGGTCTAGAAAATTTAATATATCTTCATATTCCGAACGTTAACAACGACATTTTATTAGAACACATGTTTTATGGGCTAATTCTTTGACACACTTGACCTTAGAGGGTAGAATTACCGCGATTGGCGACCGTGCTTTCATTGGTGCACACCGGAGGTTGAAAGACTTAGCCACAAGTGCAAGTTAACAAGGGTTGCAAGGTGCATTCCATGGACTTAATCTATTAATATCTTTGGATTTATCTTCCAACAAGTTAAGAGGTATTGCCAGAAATTCCTTTGAAAATCTAGAGCGACTACGTGAACTGATTCTAAATGACAACATGTTACACGTTCTGCCAAATGAACTCTTCCTTTTGCCACAACTAAGAAGTCTAAGACTCGACGCAAATTCATGGAACTGTACTTGTGAAATGGCCAGTTGGCGCGAGGATGTAACAACTCGTGTACGAAGAGTATTGTCCAATCTATGCCCACAAGGGAATCACAAATCAGACTGTATGGGGTTCGAGTCCACTTATGTTGTAGATCCCAGAGTGACACCTAGGTGTGATTACCCACCACAGGTTCGAGGAATAACTGTGTACGAGGTTATAAGACACCATCTTGACTGCTACAAATGAAACGAATGAATGTGTTATACTCGAACCAATGTATACTAAGAACCACATGTGTTATATTTTGTCAGTGTATCTTTAAAAAAATAATAAAATAATCAGAAAGGATCACTTTGAAAAACAAATCTATGGATGAGCTCTGATGTCTGGTTGTTAGTGTTCTTTAGAACGAACAACTTTCAGTTACAAGTTGTACATTTTAATGGAGTAGTTCATTCAAAAGCATATATATGTGTGTGTGTGTGTGTAAATAATGATAATAGGGAAATGGATGCTTGAAACTTAGAAACAGAGAAAGTAGATTTGTTGAACACTAAATTTTATATTAGAAAAAATACAATATGTTTTGTTTAAATTTTCTATTGCTGTGTGTAATATACATATATACATAAAGTACTATAATTGATTCTAATAAAGAGAAGTATGCAATTAAAAAAATTTGTTTTGTGTTTGATTATTTACTATAATTTTTTTCAAGATTATTGAATGTATAAATATAAAAAATATATATAAAGAAATAAAGAAAGAAGGCGCTTTTTCATCTTCGTTTTAGACTGAGTAGTTTTGATTCCATAACTTATCGAAAATTACTGACAGTTGATCTGAAAACAGGTGGTTTTAGCAATGTGTTTTGCAGGTAAAAAAGTCCTGAAGTCCACATGTCTTCATTATAGGACCGATCTTTGGTAATTAAGATTAATTGAGTGTTTGTGAGATTGTTAGAGAACCATGAAAAGCTTTTATATCACAGATTATCTTCTAGAAATATCTCAAGTCAGTATTTGATGTCTTGTGTAAATTTCTGAGTATGTTAATAAACAGACCCTTCGCTAGTACAGCGGTATGTCTCCGGATTTACAACACAAAAAATTAGGGGTTCGATTCCACTCGGTGGGTTCAGCAGATAGGCTGATGTGGTATTGCTCTAAGAAAACACACATGTTAACAGACGGTTAAAAAGAGTCAACTTGCCTAACATGGACAATTAAAAAAACATCAAGTTTTGGTACATGAAAGGCTTAAAAAATATAAAAGTTTATACAGATAATATCGTTTACGCCCTAGAATGCTTTATAAGAATGTTGTAGTACACACACAATTTAAAAAATACATTTTTGTATCACGCCGAAGATTAGTAAATACATATTTATTATATCCCACAATTTATAAAAACATGCATACTATTGTGTCTCAAGACTTACATAAACATATTCTTTGTGTTTCAAAACTTACAGGTACACCCTCTTTATGTCTCAAAACTTACAAAAATGTAGTCTTTGTGTCTCAAGACGTATAAAAAAAATATCCGTTGTGTCCCAGAAAAGTTTACAGAAATATTCTATTTGTGTCACACGGAAAGTTTACAGAAATATTCTACTTGTGACACATGGAAAGGTTCAGGAACACCCAGAGCTTCACTCTGCCTTGTTTTTACAATATATGAACCATATCCTAAGACCCTTTATGCTCAAATATTGACTCTACCGCCTAAGAGCTGATAACACTCCACCATAATAACCTGTTTGACACATAAAGGATTTACTGAATATAGTGGTCTGTAATCTCACCAGATGTCATACACGGTAACATTACTACAGATAATAAAGATGTCCTGGACTTTGTGTTTTATTGATTTTGTGATTTTATGACGCTTATTTCTACAACAAATACTCTCCTGTAATTTCAACTTAAAATTAACTTTCCAAAAGTGGCAAACGTTTAAAAAGGATGGTCTTTCTCCACCCATACAACCATAGTACGTTTTTTTATCGTTTCCTTTTGACACTAGTCACTATCGGCTGCCCACAAAGATATCTAATTTGTATAAAATAAAGACTTTTTTTATGAATGTTTCAGGGAATATCAAAGACTCTAGTGGTCTGTCTCTAATATATTTGTATTTACCAACTAAATCTTCCGAGTCTCTTATGATAAGTCTATTCAGAATCATACCAGTTCTACCATCAATAATTTCCCACAGTATGTAGCGTATATAAA
>NC_134836.1:125408379-125456204 GCF_004210375.1 Tachypleus tridentatus | reverse complement strand
TATTAATATAGGACCTCAGTGATCTGTGTCATAGTACTACTTCATGTTATGGTATTAATATAGGACCTCAGTGATCTGTGTCATAGTACTACTTCATGTTATGTTATTAATATAGGACCTTAGTGGTCTGTGTCATAGTACTATTTCATGTTATGTTATTAATATAGGACCTTAGTGGTCTGTGTCATAGTACTACTTCATGTTATGGTATTAATATAGGACCTTAGTGGTCTGTGTCATAGTACTACTTCATGTTATGGTATTAATATAGGACCTTAGTGGTCTGTGTCATAGTACTACTTCATGTTATGTTATTAATATAGGACCTCAGTGGTCTGTGTCCTAGTACTACTTCATGTTGTGGTATTAATATAGGACCTCAGTGATCTGTGTCATAGTACTACTTCATGTTATGGTATTAATATAGGACCTTAGTGGTCTGTGTCATAGTACTACTTCATGTTATGGTATTAATATAGGACCTTAGTGGTCTGTGTCATACTACTTCATGTTATGGTATTAATATAGGACCTTAGTGGTCTGTGTCATAATACTACTTCATGTTATGGTGTTAATATAGGACCTCAATGGTCTGTGTCATAGTACTACTTCATGTTATGGTATTAATATAGGACCTTAGTGGTCTGTGTCATTCTACTTCATGTTATGGTGTTAATATAGGACCTCAGTGGTCTGTGTCATTCTACTTCATGTTATGGTGTTAATATAGGACCTCAGTTGTCTGTGTCATTCTACTTCATGTTATGGTGTTAATATAGGACCTCAGTGGTCTGTGTCCTAGTACTACTTCATGTTGTGGTATTAATATAGGACCTCAGTGATCTGTGTCATAGTACTACTTCATGTTATGGTATTAATATAGGACCTCAGTGGTCTGTGTCATAGTACTACTTCATGTTATGGTATTAATATAGGACCTCAGTGGTCTGTGTCATTCTACTTCATGTTATGGTGTTAATATAGGACCTCAGTGGTCTGTGTCATACTACTTCATGTTATGGTGTTAATATTGGACCTCAGTGGTCTCCGTCATGCTACTTCATGTTAGGGTGTTAATATAGGACCTAAGTGGTCTGTGTCATTCTACTTCATGTTATGGTATTAATATAGGACCTCAGTGGTCTGTGTCATAGTACTACTTCATGTTATGTTATTAATATAGGACCTTAGTGGTCTGTGTCATGGTACTACTTCATGTTATGGTATTAATATAGGACCTTAGTGGTCTGTGTCATAGTACTACTTCATGTTATGGTATTAATATAGGACCTTAGTGGTCTGTGTCATAGTACTACTTCATGTTATGGTATTAATATAGGACCTTAGTGGTCGGTCATAGCACAACTTCATGTTATGGTATTAATATAGGACCTCAGTGATCTGTGTCATAGTACTACTTCATGTTATGGTATTAATATAGGACCTCAGTGGTCTGTGTCATAGTACTACTTCATGTTATGGTATTAATATAGGACCTTAGTGGTCTGTGTCATAGTACTACTTCATGTTATGGTATTAATATAGGACCTCAGTGATCTGTGTCATAGTACTACTTCATGTTATGTTATTAATATAGGACCTTAGTGGTCTGTGTCATAGTACTATTTCATGTTATGGTATTAATATAGGACCTTAGTGGTCTGTGTCATAGTACTACTTCATGTTATGGTATTAATATAGGACCTTAGTGGTCTGTGTCATAGTACTACTTCATGTTATGGTATTAATATAGGACCTCAGTGATCTGTGTCATAGTACTACTTCATGTTATGTTATTAATATAGGACCTCAGTGATCTGTGTCATAGTACTACTTCATGTTATGGTATTAATATAGGACCTTAGTGGTCTGTGTCATAGTACTACTTCATGTTATGGTATTAATATAGGACCTTAGTGGTCTGTGTCATACTACTTCATGTTATGGTATTAATATAGGACCTTAGTGGTCTGTGTCATAATACTACTTCATGTTATGGTGTTAATATAGGACCTCAGTGGTCTGTGTCATAGTACTACTTCATGTTATGGTATTAATATAGGACCTTAGTGGTCTGTGTCATTCTACTTCATGTTATGGTGTTAATATAGGACCTCAGTGGTCTGTGCCATTCTACTTCATGTTATGGTGTTAATATAGGACCTCAGTGGTCTGTGTCATTCTACTTCATGTTATGGTGTTAATATAGGACCTCAGTGGTCTGTGTCCTAGTACTACTTCATGTTGTGGTATTAATATAGGACCTCAGTGATCTGTGTCATAGTACTACTTCATGTTATGGTATTAATATAGGACCTCAGTGGTCTGTGTCATAGTACTACTTCATGTTATGGTATTAATATAGGACCTCAGTGGTCTGTGTCATTCTACTTCATGTTATGGTGTTAATATAGGACCTCAGTGGTCTGTGTCATAGTACTACTTCATGTTATGGTATTAATATAGGACCTTAGTGGTCTGTGTCATACTACTTCATGTTATGGTGTTAATATAGGACCTCAGTGGTCTGTGTCATGCTACTTCATGTTATGGTGTTAATATAGGACCTCAGTGGTCTGTGTCATTCTACTTCATGTTATGGTATTAATATAGGACCTCAGTGGTCTGTGTCATAGTACTACTTCATGTTATGGTGTTAATATAGGACCTCAGTGG
The DNA here is from genome assembly GCF_004210375.1 of Tachypleus tridentatus. Lineage (NCBI taxonomy): Eukaryota > Metazoa > Arthropoda > Merostomata > Xiphosura > Limulidae > Tachypleus > Tachypleus tridentatus. Next base: position 125,453,528 of record NC_134836.1, on the reverse strand, counting down.
TCTGTGTCATAGTACTACTTCATGTTATGTTATTAATATAGGACCTTAGTGGTCTGTGTCATAGTACTACTTCATGTTATGGTATTAATATAGGACCTTAGTGGTCTGTGTCATAGTACTACTTCATGTTATGGTATTAATATAGGACCTTAGTGGTCTGTGTCATAGTACTACTTCATGTTATGGTATTAATATAGGACCTTAGTGGTCGGTCATAGCACAACTTCATGTTATGGTATTAATATAGGACCTCAGTGATCTGTGTCATAGTACTACTTCATGTTATGGTATTAATATAGGACCTCAGTGGTCTGTGTCATAGTACTACTTCATGTTATGGTATTAATATAGGACCTTAGTGGTCTGTGTCATAGTACTACTTCATGTTATGGTATTAATATAGGACCTCAGTGATCTGTGTCATAGTACTACTTCATGTTATGTTATTAATATAGGACCTTAGTGGTCTGTGTCATAGTACTATTTCATGTTATGTTATTAATATAGGACCTCAGTGTTCTGTGTCATAGTACTACTTCATGTTATGTTATTAATATAGGACCTTAGTGGTCTGTGTCATAGTACTATTTCATGTTATGTTATTAATATAGGACCTTAGTGGTCTGTGTCATAGTACTACTTCATGTTATGGTATTAATATAGGACCTTAGTGTTCTGTGTCATAGTACTACTTCATGTTATGGTATTAATATAGGACCTTAGTGGTCTGTGTCATAGTACTACTTCATGTTATGTTATTAATATAGGACCTCAGTGGTCTGTGTCCTAGTACTACTTCATGTTGTGGTATTAATATAGGACCTCAGTGATCTGTGTCATAGTACTACTTCATGTTATGGTATTAATATAGGACCTCAGTGGTCTGTGTCATAGTACTACTTCATGTTATGGTATTAATATAGGACCTTAGTGGTCTGTGTCATTCTACTTCATGTTATGGTGTTAATATAGGACCTCAGTGGTCTGTGTCATTCTACTTCATGTTATGGTGTTAATATAGGACCTCAGTGGTCTGTGTCATTCTACTTCATGTTATGGTGTTAATATAGGACCTCAGTGGTCTGTGTCCTTGTACTACTTCATGTTGTGGTATTAATATAGGACCTCAGTGATCTGTGTCATAGTACTACTTCATGTTATGGTATTAATATAGGACCTCAGTGGTCTGTGTCATAGTACTACTTCATGTTATGGTATTAATATAGGACCTCAGTGGTCTGTGTCATTCTACTTCATGTTATGGTGTTAATATAGGACCTCAGTGGTCTGTGTCATAGTACTACTTCATGTTATGGTATTAATATAGGACCTTAGTGGTGTGTGTCATACTACTTCATGTTATGGTGTTAATATAGGACCTCAGTGGTCTGTGTCATGCTACTTCATGTTATGGTGTTAATATAGGACCTCAGTGGTCTGTGTCATTCTACTTCATGTTATGGTATTAATATAGGACGTTAGTTACCTGTGGCATAGTACTACTTCATGCTATGGTATTAATATAGGACCTTAGTGGTCTGTGTCATAGTACTACTTCATGTTATGGTATTAATATAGGACCTCAGTGGTCTGTGTCATAGTACAACTTCATGCTATGGTATTAATATAGGACCTTAGTGGTCTGTGTCATAATACTACTTCATGTTATGGTATTAATATAGGACCTTAGTGGTCTGTCATAGCACAACTTCATGCTATGGTATTAATATAGGACCTCAGTGATCTGTGTCATAGTACTACTTCATGTTATGGTATTAATATAGGACCTTAGTGGTCTGTGTCATAGTACTACTTCATGTTATGGTATTAATATAGGACCTCAGTGATCTGTGTCATAGTACTACTTCATGTTATGTTATTAATATAGGACCTTAGTGGTCTGTGTCATAGTACTATTTCATGTTATGTTATTAATATAGGACCTTAGTGGTCTGTGTCATAGTACTACTTCATGTTATGGTATTAATATAGGACCTTAGTGGTCTGTGTCATAGTACTACTTCATGTTATGGTATTAATATAGGACCTTAGTGGTCTGTCATAGCACAACTTCATGCTATGGTATTAATATAGGACCTCAGTGATCTGTGTCATAGTACTACTTCATGTTATGGTATTAATATAGGACCTCAGTGGTCTGTGTCATAGTACTACTTCATGTTATGGTATTAATATAGGACCTTAGTGGTCTGTGTCATAGTACTACTTCATGTTATGGTATTAATATAGGACCTCAGTGATCTGTGTCATAGTACTACTTCATGTTATGTTATTAATATAGGACCTTAGTGGTCTGTGTCATAGTACTATTTCATGTTATGTTATTAATATAGGACCTTAGTGGTCTGTGTCATAGTACTACTTCATGTTATGGTATTAATATAGGACCTTAGTGGTCTGTGTCATAGTACTACTTCATGTTATGGTATTAATATAGGACCTTAGTGGTCTGTGTCATAGTACTATTTCATGTTATGGTGTTAATATAGGACGTTAGTTACCTGTGGCATAGTACTACTTCATGCTATGGTATTAATATAGGACCTTAGTGGTCTGTGTCATAGTACTACTTCATGTTATGGTATTAATATAGGACCTCAGTGGTCTGTGTAATAGTACAACTTCATGCTATGGTATTTATATAGGACCTTAGTGGTCTGTGTCATAGTACTACTTCATGTTATGGTATTAATATAGGACCTTAGTGGTCTGTGTCATAATACTACTTCATGTTATGGTATTAATATAGGACCTTAGTGGTCTGTGTCATAGTACTATTTCATGTTATGGTATTAATATAGGACCTTAGTGGTCTGTGTCATAGTACTACTTCATGTTATGGTATTAATATAGGACCTTAGTGGTCTGTCATAGCACAACTTCATGCTATGGTATTAATATAGGACCTCAGTGATCTGTGTCATAGTACTACTTCATGTTATGCTATTAATATAGGACCTTAGTGGTCTGTGTCGTAGTACTACTTCATGTTATGGTATTAATATAGGACCTCAGTGATCTGTGTCACAGTACTACTTCATGTTATGTTATTAATATAGGACCTTAGTGGTCTGTGTCATAGTACTATTTCATGTTATGTTATTAATATAGGACCTTAGTGGTCTGTGTCATAGTACTACTTCATGTTATGGTATTAATATAGGACCTTAGTGGTCTGTGTCATAGTACTACTTTATGTTATGGTATTAATATAGGACCTTAGTGGTCTGTCATAGCACAACTTCATGCTATGGTATTAATATAGGACCTCAGTGATCTGTGTCATAGTACTACTTCATGTTATGGTATTAATATAGGACCTCAGTGGTCTGTGTCATAGTACTACTTCATGTTATGGTATTAATATAGGACCTTAGTGGTCTGTGTCATAGTACTACTTTATGTTATGGTATTAATATAGGACCTCAGTGATCTGTGTCATAGTACTACTTCATGTTATGTTATTAATATAGGACCTTAGTGGTCTGTGTCATAGTACTATTTCATGTTATGTTATTAATATAGGACCTTAGTTGTCTGTGTCATAGTACTACTTCATGTTATGGTATTAATATAGGACCTTAGTGGTCTGTGTCATAGTACTACTTCATGTTATGGTATTAATATAGGACCTTAGTGATCTGTGTCATAGTACTACTTCATGTTATGTTATTAATATAGGACCTCAGTGGTCTGTGTCCTAGTACTACTTCATGTTGTGGTATTAATATAGGACCTCAGTGATCTGTGTCATAGTACTACTTCATGTTATGGTATTAATATAGGACCTTAGTGGTCTGTGTCATAGTACTACTTCATGTTATGGTATTTATATAGGACCTTTGTGGTCTGTGTCATGCTACTTCATGTTATGGTGTTAATATAGGACCTCAGTGGTCTGTGTCATAGTACTACTTCATGTTATGGTATTAATATAGGACCTCAGTGGTCTGTGTCATAGTACTACTTCATGTTATGGTATTAATATAGGACCTCAGTGGTCTGTGTCATTCTACTTCATGTTATGGTGTTAATATAGGACCTCAGTGGTCTGTGTCATAGTACTAATTCATGTTATGGTATTAATATAGGACCTTAGTGGTCTGTGTCATACTACTTCATGTTATGGTGTTAATATAGGACCTCAGTGGTCTGTGTCATGCTACTTCATGTTATGGTGTTAATATAGGACCTCTGTGGTCTGTGTCATTCTACTTCATGTTATGGTATTAATATAGGACCTCAGTGGTCTGTGTCATAGTACTACTTCATGTTATGGTGTTAATATAGGACCTCAGTGGTCTGTGTCATAGTACTACTTCATGTTATGTTATTAATATAGGACCTTAGTGGTCTGTGTCATAGTACTACTTCATGTTATGGTATTAATATAGGACCTTAGTGGTCTATGTCATAGTACTACTTCATGTTATGGTTTTAATATAGGACCTTAGTGGTCTATGTCATAGTACTACTTCATGTTATGGTTTTAATATAGGACCTCAGTTGTCTGTGTCATAGTACTACTTCATGTTATGGTATTAATATAGGACCTTAGTGACCTGTGTCGTGAGAACTACTTCGTGTTATGGTATTAATATAGGACTTTAGTGACCTGTGTCTTGAGAACTACTTCATGTGACAGTTTCGTGACGATATAATTGTCGTCTTTACACCGTTTCGTTTTCGTGTATCATAAGTCTTTTACTCCCATTACATATACTTATGAAATATAATTGTGTTACGTTCACGTGCACGTTGTTAAAGGCGAATCTGTTATGATTTTTAAGATAAATCGATACATACTATTCTCCCCATATCAATAAAGACATTACACGAACCTTCATATTGACTTTCTGGAAGGTTTAGTGATACGTGGACTGTCTCAAGTATCACTTGCTGTTTCCTTTGTCAGCACTTTACTGTTCACTGGATTTTAAGGCCATAAACAGGTGGGGACCTGCGTTTTGCCACCATTGTAGCTACTTTTACCTGTAACAATACTTTCTTAAGTCAAAAAGAAATTCAAAAACAAAACAGGTTTGATGAAAATGTCATTGAACTTTCACAGTTGAACAACCAAGATGTTTATTAATTACAATAATGGAGTTGGGTTTCCTTTTGAATACCTTACCAAGATGTTTATTAATTACAATAATGGAGTTGGGTTTCCTTTTGAAGACCTTACCAAGATGTTTATTAATTACAATAATGATGTTGGGTTTCCTTTTGAATACCTTACCAAGATGTTTATTAATTACAATAATAGAGTTGGGTTTCCTTTTGAATACTTTACCAGCGGTCCTAAGGGGAACTTAACCAGGAAATATGACCACAAATAAAGTTACATCCGGATGTCACCTACAAGAGTTTAATAGACGTATATAAAGATGCTACACATTATACAAGTGAAAGACTTAATATAACGTCTTGAACTTCATATTGACCCAACTATATCATACCTTTTGGTCTGAAAGTTGAGCTTCAATCAGAAGACAGTTTGACTTATATTTCAGCAACTAATTTTTTATTAAATGTTTCTATTTATAAGTGTCGTAACAATTGGGGTCTGTACTACAAACCCAAGGGACTTATTATTATTAAAACCTAAAAAGTGTTCCAATATTTCAAATTAATTGTAATCAGTGAAGTAATTTTAATATCTAACTTCAGCGAGGAGTTTCAGGAAGATCCTGAATTTAATGAAAATCGTTGTGAAAGGAACTTGATGTTTATAAAGAAAAAAAGACTCCCAGATGTGAGGGAACACGTGATAAGGGAACACGTGATAAGGGAACACGTGAATTGAGGGTAATATGTACATTGGTACAAGGTCATAACAAGGAGCTGTCATGATTAGTTTAACAACGTACATTTGTTAGATTGAGATTGTAATGACACCAGCAGTGTATTAAAGCTGCAGAGAACTCAACAGGACACCGACGAAACCATCACAACGACAAACAGTGAATCTACTGAATACTGAAAGAAGATTAAATAAATATTGTCTGAAATTTGAATTTGTATGTTTATATTGTAGAGTACAGTAGACAGAGGTGCACTAATGTTACACTGAGGTTGTATATTTATATTATAGAGTACAGCAGACAGAGGTGCACTAATGTTATACTGAAGTTGTATGTTTATATTATAGAGTAGAGTAGACAGAGGTGCACTAAAGTCATACTGAGGATGTATATTTATATTATAGAGTACAGCAGACAGAGGTGCACTAATGTTATACTGAAGTTGTATGTTTATATTATAGAGTAGAGTAGACAGAGGTGCACTAAAGTCATACTGAGGATGTATATTTATATTATAGAGTACAGCAGACAGAGGTGCACTAATGTTATACTGAGGTTGTATGTTTATATTATAGAGTACAGTAGACAGAGGTGCACTGAGGTTGTATATTTATATTATAGAGTACAGCAGACAGAGGTGCACTAAAGTTATACTGAGGATGTATATTTATAATATAGAGTACAATAGACAGAGGTGCACTAATGTTATACTGAATTTGTATATTTATATTATAGAGTAGAGTAGACAGAGGTGCACTAATGTTATACTGAAGTTGTATATTTATATTATAGAGTACAGCAGACAGAGGTGCACTAAAGTCATACTGAGGATGTATATTTATAATACAGAGTACAATAGACAGAGGTGCACTAATGTTATACTGAAGTTGTATGTTTATATTATAGAGTAGAGTAGACAGAGGTGCACTAATGTTATACTGAGGATGTATATTTATAATATAGAGTACAATAGACAGAGGTGCACTAAAGTTATACTGAAGTTGTATATTTATATTATAGAGTACAGCAGACAGAGGTGCACTAATGTTATACTGAGGTTGTATATTTATAATATAGAGTACAATAGACAGAGGTGCACTAATGTTATACTGAAGTTGTATGTTTATATTATAGAGTACAGCAGACAGAGGTGCACTAATGTTATACTGAGGTTGTATATTTATAATATAGAGTACAATAGACAGAGGTGCACTAATGTTATACTGAAGTTGTATGTTTATATTATAGAGTAGAGTAGCCAGAGGTGCACTAATGTTATACTGAAGTTGTATGTTTATAATATAGAGTACAATAGACAGAGGTGCACTAATGTTATACTGAATTTGTATATTTATATTATAGAGTAGAGTAGACAGAGGTGCACTAATGTTATACTGAATTTGTATATTTATATTATAGAGTACAGCAGAGAGAGGTGCACTAAAGTTACACTGAGGATGTATATTTATATTATAGAGTACAGCAGAGAGAGGTGCACTAAAGTTACACTGAGGATGTATATTTATATTATACAGTACAGTAGACAGAGGTGCACTAATGTTATACTGAAGTTGTATATTTATATTATACAGTACAGTAGACAGAGGTGCACTAATGTTATACTGAAGTTGTATTGTATTGTTGGGATATTAAATGTGTTACTAACCAGTCCTTGTTGAGATACTATATAAATTTAGAACCAGTTCTTGTTGAGATACTATATAAAGTACGAACCAGTCCTTGTTGAGATAATCTATAAAGTCCGAACCAGTCCTTGTTGAGATAATCTATAAAGTCCGAACCAGTCCTTGTTGAGATACTATATAAAGTCCGAACCAGTCCTTGTTGAGATACTATATAAAGTCCGAACCAGTCCTTGTTGAGATACTATATAAAGTCCGAACCAGTCCTTGTTGAGATACTATATAAAGTCCGAACCAGTCCTTGTTGAGATACTATATAAAGTCCGAACCAGTCCTTGTTGAGATACTATATAAAGTAGAAACCAGTCCTTGTTGAGATACTATATAAAGTAGAAACCAGTCCTTCTTGAGACTCTATATAAAGTAGAAACCAGTCCTTCTTGAGACTCTATATAAAGTGCGAACCAGTCCTTCTTGAGATACTATATAAAGTACGAACCAGTCCTTCTTGAGATACTATATAAAGTACGAACCAGTCCTTCTTGAGATACTATATAAAGTTCGAACCAGTCCTAGTTGAGATAATATATGAAGTTCGAACCAGTCCTTGTTGAGATATTATATGAAGTTCGAACCAGTCCTTGTTGAGATACTATATGAAGTTCGAACCAGTCCTTGTTGAGATACTATATAAAGTACGAACCAGTCCTTCTTGAGATACTATATAAAGTTCGAACCAGCCCTTCTTGAGATACTATATGAAGTTCGAACCAGTCCTTGTTGAGATAATATATGAAGTTCGAACCAGTTTTTGTTGAGATAATATATGAAGTTCGAACCAGTTCTTGTTGAGATAATATATGAAGTTCGAACCAGTCCTTGTTGAGATACTATATGAAGTTCGAACCAGTCCTTGTTGAGATACTATATAAAGTTCGAACCAGTCCTTGTTGAGATACTATATAAAGTAAGTATCAGTCTTTGTTGGGTTATTAAATAAATTAATAACTATTTCTGTTTGAGATGCATATTGGTAATTAAGAACAAAGCTACATAACGGGCCGTCTGTGCTCTGCGTGTCACGGGTATCGAAACCGAGTTTCTAGCGGTGAGAGTTTGTAGAAATTCCACTGTGCCACTGGTTGAGATAATCAATCAATTATTAACCAGTCCTTGATTGGATATTCTTTATTTAAACATTTCTAGTTACAAATATAAAGCTGGACTAAAGACTCTATGAACAGGAAATATAAGATACGTAAAACAAAGTTAAATAAGTAACATAGCGATAAGTCTGCGGAGTTACATCTCTAAAATATGGTGGGCAGAGCACAGACAGCCCCTTGTGTAACTTTATGTCTAACTTCAACAAATAATATTTAATATGCTTACACTTGTCTCATAAAATTATGCTTCACGTTAATGTCTTCTTACTTATTTCTAAATAAATGAATCTTTTATAGATTTCGAAGCGTAAATGTGTAGTGATTGCATTTTCGGTTTATAGTTTGTCACTAAACATTTCCCAAGAGACCTTTCGCAGAGTAACAACATTCCTCAGCTAGGCCAGGTGACGATGTCAGTAAACAACAGATCCAAAACGTTTAGTTGTAATAGTTCATGAGCAGACAGATATTCATGGAAGCGATATTTTAAAATGAATAAATAAACTGTCTCATTTATATGCAAAAACGGCTCGTTTGGGTTGAGAAAATATTTTACATAGAAGAGCGAACAACGTTTCGACCTTCCTCGGTCAGGTTCACAAAGAAAGAGGTAACTGATCGGAAACTGACCACATGTTTGAAAGGGGTTGTGTAACTGAATGTCGGAATGTAGAGGGCGGTATTAGATGTTTGAATATATAATTTTATTTATTTTATTATATTAATAAAGGTATAAAGGCGTTCCTTTATATTGGTTTATTTTGGGTTTAAGTTGTTGTATAAGTAAGGCTTCTTTAATTTTGCGTTTGTTTATGTTTGTTTCTTTATTTAGTATTTGAGTGTTTTCTATGGTTATGTTGTGTTTATTTGACTTGCAGTGTTCGAAAACGTGTGAAGGTGAATTTTTATGTTCTTTGAATCTGGTTTCCATTTTTCTACTTCTTTCTCCAATATAGAAGTCGTGGCAGTTATCACATTGTATTTTATAAATAATGTTGGTGTGGTGTTTGTCAGTGTAGTTTTTATATAGTATAGACCTCAGTTTTGTGCCTGGTTTTTGAATAAATTTGGTATTAACTGGAATGTCATATTTTGTTACTAGTTTTTGCCAAATGTTGGTTATTTTTCTGTTGATGTCGGGAATATATGGTATGCAGCAGTATATGGTTTCGTGGTTTTTTGATTCGTGAGATATATTTACTTTAGTTGGTTGATTTTGCTTTCTGTCTAGGTGTGTGCGTATAATGTTTTCTACGGTTTGTGGAGGAAACTTATTGATGTTGATGAAGTATTGTTTTATTTTGTCTAATTCATCGTTAATTTTATCTGGTGAGCATAGTTTTATGGCTGTGTTTAATTGGTTTCTTAGTATGTTGAGTTTTTGTTTTGTTTCATGTGCTGAGTCCCAAGGAATGTATAGTCCAGTATGGGTGATTTTTCGGTGGATTACTGTTTTGAATTGTGTGTCAGTTCTTGTAATTTTGAGGTTAAGAAATGATATTTGATTGCTTTCTTCCTGTTCACATGTGAAGTTAACTCAGACTCTCTCATTGTTGCTTTAACGGTCGCGCCAAACATGCTCGCCCTCCCAGACGTGGGGGCGTTATAATATGACGGTCAACCACACTATTCTTTGGTAAAAGAGTAGCCCAAGAGTAGGCGGTGGGTGGTGATGTCTAGCTGCCTTCCCTCTAATCTTACACTGCAAAATTATGGACGGCTAACGCAGATAGCCCTCGTGTAGCTTTGCGTGAAATTCAAAACAAACCAAACCAAATAGTTTGTTTTTCTTTCGTCTTGTGTACATGTAGTTACTGCTGAGCCTTTTGAGAAGGACACGTAAAAAAAATGAAACAAGTAGATAGAAAGTAAGAAAGTGAGAACAAACAGGGGCGTCGAGAGGCCCCGGGGACAATTATGTCACCTTTTTTAAGTCTTTATAAATTCATGGTACATTCATGGGTGTATCAAAAATTCTTCTGATGGGTGGAAGCCAAATGTGTTCCCGCGCTAGTACAGCGGTAAGTCTACGGATTTACGACGCTGAAATTAGGGGTTCGATTCCCTTCGATGGACAAAGCAGATAGCCCGATGTGGCTTTGCGATGAGAAAACACACACACATGCTACATGTGTTGAAAATATATCTACAGCTCAACATGCTCCATGTTAAACATATCAATAACTGAACATACACCATGATAAATATATCTACAAATCAACATGTTCCATGTTATATTTATCACGGTGTATGTTGAGTTATTGATATGTTTATCTACAAATCAACATGTTCGATGTTAAACATATCAATAACTTAACATACACCATGATAAATATATCTACAGCTCAACATGTTCCATGTTAAACATATCAATAACTGAACATACACCATGATAAATATATCTACAAATCAAGATGTTCCATGTTAAACATATCAACAACTCAACATACACCGTGATAAATATATCTACAACTCAACATGTTCCATGTTAAACATATCAACAACTCAACATACACCGTGATAAATATATCTACAGCTCAACATGTTCCATGTTAAACATATCAACAACTCAACATACACCATGATAAATATATCTACAGCTCAACATGTTCCATGTTAAACATATCAACAACTCAACATACACCATGATAAATATATCTACAAATCAAGATGTTCCATGTTAAACATATCAATAACTCAACATGCTCCATGTTAAACCTATCAACAACTGAACATACACCATGATAAACATATCAACAACTCAAAATGCTCCATGTTAAACATATCAACAACTCAACATGCTCCATGTTAAACCTATCAACAACTGAACATACACCATGATAAACATATCAACAACTCAACATGCTCCATGTTAAACCTATCAACAACTGAACATACACCATGATAAATATATCTACAACTCAACATGTTCCATGTTAAACATATCAACAACTCAACATACACCATAATAAATATATCTACAAATCAACATGCTCCATGTTAAACATATCAACAACTCAACATACACCATAATAAATATATCTACAAATCAACATGTTCCATGTTAAACATATCAATAACTCAACATACACCATGATAAATATATCTACAAATCAACATGTTCCATGTTAAACATATCAATAACTCAGCATACACCATGATAAATATATCTACAAATCAAGATGTTCCATGTTAAACATATCAATAACTCAGCATACACCATGATAAATATATCTACAAATCAACATGTTCCATGTTAAACATATCAATAACTCAACATACACCATGATAAATACATCTACAAATCAACATGTTCCATGTTAAACATATCAATAACTCAACATATACCATAATAAATATATCTACAAATCAACATTTTCCATGTTAAACATATCAACAACTCAACATACACCATGATAAATATATCTACAAATCAACATGTTCCATGTTAAACATATCAATAACTCAACATACACCATGATAAATATATCTACAAATCAACATGTTCCATGTTAAACATATCAATAACTCAACATACACCATGATAAATATATCTACAAATCAACATGTTCCATGTTAAACATATCAACAACTCGACATACACCATGATAAATATATCTACAAATCAAGATGTTCCATGTTAAACATATCAACAACTCAACATACACCATGATAAATATATCTACAACTCAACATGTTCGATGTTAAACATATCAACAACTGAATTTACACCATAATACAAATATCAACAACTCAACATGTCTCGTGTGAAACATATCAACAACTCAACATATATCATGTTAAACCTATCTACAACTTATCATGCACCATGCTAAGCATATTTACAAATTAACATGTTTCGTGAGAGACCACACTAGATATATTTAGTCACAAATAACTGTATTTATAACATATCTGTAGTTGAGTATTACAGTTTGTAGTATCGTTAAAAACATAAAAAGTACCACAGCTACAACTCAAAAAAAAGAAGACATAAAAATATTTATGTTTTTCCATGACTACAAAGTTGGCAACAACAGTTACAGTAAAATAACAATGAATGATGAAACTGACGTGATTTCCTTCTGTCTTGTTACAGTAACATTCGTCGTTTTTTGGACAGTGATGTTTTTACATCCGATTATGTTTTCAGCCACGGCATAATGGCTCGTAGTATGGCTGTGAGTGTTTTCGTTTTTTGTATTCAAGTTCAAACCTTTATCTCATAGTTCCATCTTTTGACAGATTTGAGAGCTAATTACAGCTGCGGCTACTGAAGATCCTCTCTAGTTTCATTTAGTGAAATGGTGCCTAAGAATAACGTCCCTGTTTCAGCCGTTAGAAACAGTATCTAAAGAATAACGTCCCTGTTTCAGCCGTTAGAAACAGTATCTAAAGAATAACGTCCCTGTTTCAGCCGTTAGAAACAGTATCTAATGTGAGTTGAAAACTGAGTATTTCCCAGCTGTTGATAAAGGAACAACAGAGACATGGACATGAGTTTTAAAGTCCTGAACTTCTTTACGCTAGAAACTCTTGGATAAACTGTAACCCACATTTATCTATTATACCGGAAGTGTTGAATTACGAAAATAAAATATTGAAAGTTTCATAAGGATAGCGTGGAGTGTGCTATTCTGTGAAACACCTTCCACACACTGGATACAATTATTATATTTTAATGTAATACTATGTGTTTGAATATTGTTCATAAGGATGTAGCTGTAATATTATGTTCATGGGACAAAGTTATGATATAATCACGGTTCAGTACATATGGAATTATATTATGTATCTGTACCATAGCGAAAATTTCAAGAAAAACTGCAACTCTTCTATAGAAGTCAGAACTACTTTAATTCCTATATAGCATAATTAATTTTTAAGTGTTTAAAATTATTCTACGAAACTTTTATGCTAGAAAGTGAAACTGTCATAATTTTTTTGCTGTGGCTATTTTTTTTTACGTTAGGTGGCGTAAACGCTTGTTTGTTTTAGAGCAAGACCTGATTGGGCTGTCTGCTATGTCCATCTCGGGGATTCGAACCTTGGAATTTAGAATTTTACGACCATAGACTTACCTCTGTCCTACCAGTAATTACGTAAAAGAAAGAAATGTTTAATTTTGTGAGAAGCCATAAATATAACGGAATTACTTTACGTTCTATAATACGTCTAATTTTGTTTCCAAGTGATTTGAAATTGTAACGTTCTACAACATTCCAGAATTTTATAGAAATAAATAACTACAAACATCGTACATATAATATCTAATTACAGCGCTTAATAAAAAACGTTATCACAAGAACACACGTTATAACAGACTGAGTGTTTGGGTTCGTTAAATCATAGTAGGAAGTCCGTTCATAACATAAATCCTGGGTGGTTGTTTCTCATCTAAAGAATACTAAATGTAAGTCTAAATGTTCACCATCACCCGTGTTCTACAGGATAATTATTCTTAAAAAAATTAAATACTATGCATCAATGTTGTTACACTTGCTACATTGTTAAGGCAGACTGTATAGTTGTTATCAGTAGTTTCTTGAACCTAAGTACTCGCGGTTCGCGACTCGTTGCCTCAAATATTCGCTTCAATCTTCGGGTCATGGGATGCGTTAGAAAAGTGCAGTCACATCTTGCCTTAGCATGTCCAGATGGTTAGGGCGTTTCACTTGCACTCTGACGATCGCAGGTTCGAGTTCCCGTACCACCTAACAAGCTCGCCCTTTCAGCCGCGGAGGCATTATAATGTGGCCGACAATTTCACTATTTGCTGGTAAAAGAGTAGCCCAAGAGATGGCGGTGTCTTGTGATGACTAGTCTTACAATGCTAAATTAAGGATGGCTAGTATAAACAAACCTCGTGTAGCTTGGCACGAAAATCAAAACAAACACGTCCTACTAGTTGGCTACATAAGAGTAGCCAAAGACTTGGTTGTGATTAGTTTCTGTTGACCAGGTTGTCTTCCATCTTCAAAATCAGGGACGTCTATCGCAGATATTTCTCGTGTAGCCTTGCGCGAAAACCAAAACAAGCAATATGTGTTCATGCAGTGAACTGTCACTGCAGATGGCAGCCGTGGTATATTCTTCAAACTTTTAAGTATTGATCCACGTGATTTCCTGACCGTTGGACAATTCAGTGCCGCTATAGGCAGACTGACCATCACACGGTTGAAAGGACGAGCACGTTTTGTGACGAAATTCAAACTCGAAAGTTTTATTGGCACAGGGCTTCATCATAAAGACAATAAGAATTGTTATACTTTGTTTCAGTTTACAAAGGCGCAGAGAGCCTAGTTGCTTTGTGTCCTTAAAACGCCAACCAACCAACTAAACCAGTTTACAAAATTTGGGATAACAATTCAAAGAGCTGTCCATTAATAAACAAGTTCACACAGTGTGTTTTCAAGATTTCGTATAGATAGAGTCTTGTTAATAGTGGCTAAATTATAATATTGGTTGTACTAGTTTGGTTTGTCCATCAGTTTTTGTTTGTTCGTAGTTAAGCGCAGAGCTACACAATGGGCTGCCTGTGTTCTGCCCACCAAGATGTTTTTTTCGCCTTATAAACCCACTGCCTTACTCATTGAGTCCCTGGGGGTAATCTGAACATGCATGTGTTAATATTTACCCCAAATTTTACCGACATTGTTGGTGTTTTTACCTCAAGGATAATTTTACTTCCTGTCTCGGTCGCGCCCCTAGTGGTACAGTCTCAAACCAACACAAATATCTTTTGCTGACGTACAAACTGCATTAAACAGATAATCGAATAGGATAAGCATTTCGTTTAAACAGCAACATCCGAACTCAGGTAGTTTGTTGTTAAGTCTGGTGATAAACATGTGTTTGTGAGGAAATTCTGTGAACTTGACGCGAGACTGTTAGTTATATAATGAAACCGTCTAATGATTTTACTATCTAAAGAACCACGTGGTAAAATCATGATAGTACATAATGCACAAGGCACAGATAATAAAAGCCTAAATCGTTGTCAGAATATATATACATATATACGTGTGTATGTATAAATACGAGAACACGAAGTGCGATTCGTTTTCCTTTCACCTAATAAACGTAATTACGTCTTTAAAACCTCAGACCATATCCAGCCATCGGTTAAACGTTGGTTAATTACAAAAACATTAGACCACAACAGCTTGGAGCTGAACACTAGCCCAACCAGTTTAATTAGAGTTTTCACACCTTCTTTCCATTTTTATTAATATTCCAATAAAGTTAGGTCCTCGCTGATGTACTACATAGCCAGAGTTCACTAAGTTAACGGTCTTCGATAAGGCTCATTTAATACGTTTGGAGGAAGTTATCAGGACTGGGAAAGGATAGAACGAGGGATCGCAATTTTGAACGATGAATTACCAAAACAATAATTATAATAAATTTAAAAAGAACAGTGGATTTCGAACCCACTTGCAGTCTCCTATAACTTCCCCCCGTACTCCCCACACTTTACTTGGCAGGCGAACTCATGGTAGTACGGTGGTATTCTTAATATATGTATATGGCGTGCACCTCGTACCAGGAGGGGCTAACCACCCTTGGAATATTACCCACGCATAATGGGAACATATGTGTAATTTTTTGCAGGATCGGATTATTTATCCTTTGCTCCATATGGATCGTGTGTGAGGGGGCGTGGGGCTCTGTAACCGTGTTCATGCTTTCACAAGAGTTATTAGTTTCATTCTGAAGATATATTTATTAATAACAATTAAGGACCCGGCATGGCCAGATGGTTAAGGCACTCCACTCGTAATCTGAGGGTCACGGGTTCGAATTCCTATAACTCCAAACATGCTCGCCCGTTCAGCTGTGGGGGCGTTATAAAGTTACGGTCAATCCAACTATTCGTTGGTAAAAGAGTAGCCCAAGAGTTGGCAGTGGGTGGTGATGACTAGCTGCTTTCTTTCTAGTCTTACACCGTTGAATTAGAGACGACGCAGATAGCCCTGCTGTAGTTTTGCGCGAAACTCAAAACAAACAAACAATAATAATTAATCAACTTACTGCTGTGTTATGTGTGTTTTTTTCGTATAGCAAAGCCACGAAGGGCTATCTGCTCAGCCCACCGAGGGGAATCGAACCCCTGATTTTAGCGATGTAAATCCGGAGACATACCGCTGTACTAGCGGTGAGCACTGTGTTATGGCAAGTGTGAAACTATTTGTGAGAACAAGACGATATGTCCAAAACGAATGATAAGAAGTGAAATATTTATTGGTGAAGAAATAAATAAACGAAATCTGTTCTACACCCATGACCAGGGCAAGGAAAGAACAACTAGCGCGTGCATGGCAACGATCTACGAACAATTGCATACAGTGGCTGCATCTTGCAAAAATATATTTTTCCTAGCTACTTGATACAGTGGAGAAATGTGTAGGCTTTATCAGTCAACCTGGAGAGATGGAGGCATAGGTCCAGTGTGAACCTCTTGACCTAATAACAAACATAGGGGAAAAAATCGGAAGCCAGCGAGACCGAATCTGTATCACGTGACCAGGTGCCATAGGCTGAGGGAGTGGATTTATAATAAACTCCCCTCGAGTAACTTTAGAAGTAAGTTGGGATAATAGAGGAGATTTATCATTACATTGTGGTCTTTGGGAATAAAGAGGGGAATTGTAGATCCCCAAGAAGGACACATTTAAATTTGTTTGTTTTTTTTAATTTCGTACAAAGCTACACTGAGGCTGTTTGCGCCAACCGTCCTTAATTTGGCGGTGTAAGACTAGAGGGAAGGCAGCTAGTTATCACCACTCACCGCGAACTCATGGGCTACTCTTTTACAAACGAATAGTGGGATTGACCGTAACTTTATAACGCCCCCACAGCTGAAAGGGCGAGAATGTTTGGAGTTATAGGAGTTCGAATTCGTGACTCTCAGATTACGAGTGGAGTGCCTTAACCACCTGGCCATGCCGGTTCCTTACAGCTCTGGAACATTGCTATTACTCAAATATGTCACATCACTGTATCTCAGAACGGCTGGTATGGGTAGTAACACTTTTATTGATAAGGAGAGAACAACGTTTCGACCTTCCTAGGTTATCTTCAGGTTAACAAAGAGGTTTCATGTTTTATAGCGCAAAGCAACTAAGCTATCTGCGCCGTTAAGAAAAAGAGAGTTTGAATGTGACGAACACATATCTTAGAAACGAGCGTATAAACGGGTACCGGATTGTAGGGGGCGTTGCAGGTGGATGTTAGGTTCCTTTATATTGGTTTATTTTGGGCTTAAGTTGTTGTATAAGTAAGGCTTTTTTAATTTTACGTTTGTTTATTTATTATTTGAGTGTTCTCTATGGTTATGTTGTGTTTATTTGATTTGCAGTGTTCGAAAACGTGTGAAGGTGACTTTTTATGTTCTAAATCTGGTTTCCATTTTTCTACTTGTTTCTCCAATATAGAAGTCGTGGCAGTTATCACATTGTATTTTGTAAATAATGTTGGTGTGGTGTTTGCCAGTATAGTTTTTACATAGTATAGACCTCAGTTTTGTGCCTGGTTTTTGAATAAATTTGGTATTAACTGGTGTTTTGTTATGAGTTTTTTCCAAATGTTGGTTATTGTTTTGCTGATGTCGGAAATATATGGTATACAACAGTATATGGTTTTGTAGTTTGTTGTATCTTGAACATGTTGTTGTTGGTCTAGGTGTGTGTGTGTAATTTATTGTTGTTGGTCTAGGTGTGTGTGTATAATTTATTGTTGTTGGTCTAGGTGTGTGTGTGTGTAATTTATTGTTGTTGGTCTAGGTGTGTGTGTGTATAATTTGTTGTTGTTGGTCTAGGTGTGTGTGTGTATAATTTGTTGTTGTTGGTCTAGGTGTGTGTGTGAATAATTTGTTGTTGTTGGTCTAGGTGTGTGTGTGAATAATTTGTTGTTGTTGGTCTAGGTGTGTGTGTGTATAATTTCTTGTTGTTGGTCTAGGTGTGTGTGTGTGTATAATTTCTTGTTGTTGGTCTAGGTGTGTGTGTGTGTATAATTTCTTGTTGTTGGTCTAGGTGTGTGTGTGTGTATAATTTGTTGTTGTTGGTCTAGGTGTGTGTGTGTGTGTATAATTTGTTGTTGTTGGTCTAGGTGTGTGTGTGTGTATAATTTGTTGTTGTTGGTCTAGGTGTGTGTGTGTGTATAATTTGTTGTTGTTGGTCTAGGTGTGTGTGTGTGTATAATTTGTTTTTGTTGGTCTAGGTGTGTGTGTGTGTATAATTTGTTGTTGTTGGTCTAGGTGTGTGTGTGTGTATAATTTGTTGTTGTTGGTCTAGGTGTGTGTGTGTGTATAATTTGTTGTTGTTGGTCTAGGTGTGTGTGTGTATAATTTGTTGTTGTTGGTCTAGGTGTGTGTGTGTAATTTGTTGTTGTTGGTCTAGGTGTGTGTGTGTGTGTGAATTTTATTGTTGTTGGTCTAGGTGTGTGTGTGTGTGTAATTTATTGTTGTTGGTCTAGGTGTGTGTGTGTGTGTGTAATTTATTATTTGTTGGTCTAGGTGTGTGTGTGTGTGTGTATTTATTGTTGTTGGTCTAGGTGTGTGTGTGTGTGTGTAATTTATTGTTGTTGTTGGTCTAGGTGTGTGTGTGTGTGTAATTTATTGTTGTTGGTCTAGGTGTGTGTGTGTGTGTGTAATTTATTGTTGTTGGTCTAGGTGTGTGTGTGTGTGTAATTTATTGTTGTTGGTCTAGGTGTGCGTGTGTAATTTATTGTTGTTGGTCTAGGTGTGCGTGTGTAATTTATTGTTGTTGGTCTAGGTGTGCGTGTGTAATTTATTGTTGTTGGTCTAGGTGTGCGTGTGTAATTTATTGTTGTTGGTCTAGGTGTGCGTGTGTAATTTATTGTTGTTGGTCTAGGTGTGCGTGTGTGTGTGTGTAATTTATTGTTGTTGGTCTAGGTGTGTGTGTGTGTGTAATTTATTGTTGTTGGTCTAGGTGTGTGTGTGTGTAATTTATTGTTGTTGGTCTAGGTGTGTGTGTGTGTAATTTATTGTTGTTGGTCTAGGTGTGTGTGTGTGTATAATTTTTTCCGCATTTTTTGAGGACATTTCTTGCTCTTGATGAATTATTGTTTTATTTTGTTGGTTTCATTAATTTTATCTGGTGAACAAAGTTTTATGTTTATTTGGTTTCTTGATATGTTGAGTTTTTGTTTTGCTTCGTGTCCTGAGTCCCAGGGAATGTATAATCCAGTACGGGTGACTTTCTTTTTGTGGATTTCTATACTAATGAATCATCTAATGTGAAAAACAAGTTGAATCACAAAGTAATAAACATGGTAACACTGACGGTTTTGTAAACTTTTGTTGTTGTTTTTGTAAGGACTAAATTATTGAGTAAGGTAATTTTTTTTTCACAGACGATTTGTTTGTTTTAACCTTTTGCGCAAAGCTACTCGAGGACTATCTACGCTAGTCGTCACTACTTTAGCAGTGTAAGACTAGAGGGAAGGCAGATAATCATCACCACCCATCGCCAACTCTTGGGCTACTCTTTTACCAACGAATAGTGGGGTTGACCGCTATATTATAACGCCCCCACGGCTGGGAGGGCGAGCATGTTTGGTGTGACGGAGATTCAGACCCACTATCCTCAGATTACAGGTCGAACGCCTTAATCCACCTGGCCGTGCTGGGCCGCTACTGGGACGGGGGAGAAGAGTCATTAAAATAAGTTTTCGTCCCTCAAGAAGCTAAAAGTTTGTAAACATGTTTGTCCAAATATATAAACCTGTTGACTTATACCCATGGTCAAACCTAGTTGTGTTTTATTAACTAGTCCTGTATTCTAATGTTTTATTAACTAGTCCTGTATTCTAGTGTTTTATTAACTAGTCCTTTATTCTAGTGTTTTATTAACTAGTCTTTTATTCTTGTGTTTTATTAACTAGTCCTCTATTCTAGTGTTTTATTAACTAGTCCTGTATTCTAATGTTTTATTAACTAGTCCTGTATTCTAGTGTTTTATTAACTAGTTCTGCATTCTAATGTTTTATTAACTAGTCCTGTATTCTAATGTTTTATTAACTAGTCCTCTATTCTAGTGTTTTATTAACTAGTCCTCTATTCTAATGTTTTATTAACTAGTCCTCTATTCTAATGTTTTATTAACTAGTCCTCTATTCTAGTGTTTTATTAACTAGTCCTGTATTCTAGTGTTTTATTAACTAGTCCTGTATTCTAGTGTTTTATTAACTAGTCCTTTATTCTAGTGTTTTATTAACTAGTCTTTTATTCTAATGTTTTATTAACTAGTCCTGTATTCTAATGTTTTATTAACTAGTCCTGTATTCTAATGTTTTATTAACTAGTCCTGTATTCTAGTGTTTTATTAACTAGTCCTTTATTCTAGTGTTTTATTAACTAGTCCTTTATTCTAGTGTTTTATTAACTAGTCCTTTATTCTAGTGTTTTATTAACTAGTCCTGTATTCTAGTGTTTTATTAACTAGTCTTTTATTTTTGTGTTTTATTAACTAGTCCTCTATTCTAGTGTTTTATTAACTAGTCCTCTATTCTAGTGTTTTATTAACTAGTCCTCTATTCTAGTGTTTTATTAACTAGTCCTGTATTCTAATGTTTTATTAACTAGTCCTGTATTCTAGTGTTTTATTAACTAGTTCTGCATTCTAGTGTTTTATTAACTAGTCCTTTATTCTAGTGTTTTATTAACTAGTTCTGTATTCTAGTGTTTTATTAACTCGTACTGTATTCTAGTGTTTTATTAACTAGTCCTGTATTCTAGTGTTTTATTAACTAGTTCTGCATTCTAGTGTTTTATTAACTAGTCCTGTATTCTAATGTTTTATTAACTAGTCCTGTATTCTAATGTTTTATTAACTAGTCCTTTATTCTAGTGTTTTATTAACTAGTCCTTTATTCTAGTGTTTTATTAACTAGTCTTTTATTTTTGTGTTTTATTAACTAGTCCTCTATTCTAGTGTTTTATTAACTAGTCCTCTATTCTAATGTTTTATTAACTAGTCCTGTATTCTAGTGTTTTATTAACTAGTTCTGCATTCTAGTGTTTTATTAACTAGTCCTTTATTCTAGTGTTTTATTAACTAGTTCTGTATTCTAGTGTTTTATTAACTCGTACTGTATTCTAGTGTTTTATTAACTAGTCCTGTATTCTAGTGTTTTATTAACTAGTTCTGCATTCTAGTGTTTTATTAACTAGTCCTGTATTCTAATGTTTTATTAACTAGTCCTGTATTCTAATGTTTTATTAACTAGTCCTTTATTCTAGTGTTTTATTAACTAGTCCTTTATTCTAGTGTTTTATTAACTAGTCTTTTATTTTTGTGTTTTATTAACTAGTCCTCTATTCTAGTGTTTTATTAACTAGTCCTCTATTCTAATGTTTTATTAACTAGTCCTGTATTCTAGTGTTTTATTAACTAGTTCTGCATTCTAGTGTTTTATTAACTAGTCCTTTATTCTAGTGTTTTATTAACTAGTTCTGTATTCTAGTGTTTTATTAACTCGTACTGTATTCTAGTGTTTTATTAACTAGTTCTGCATTCTAGTGTTTTATTAACTAGTCCTGTATTCTAATGTTTTATTAACTAGTCCTGTATTCTAGTGTTTTATTAACTAGTTCTGCATTCTAGTGTTTTATTAACTAGTCTTTTATTCTAGTGTTTTATTAACTAGTCCTCTATTCTAGTGTTTTATTAACTAGTCCTCTATTCTAGTGTTTTATTAACTAGTCCTGTATTCTAATGTTTTATTAACTCGTACTGTATTCTAGTGTTTTATTAACTAGTTCTGCATTCTAGTGTTTTATTAACTAGTCCTGTATTCTAGTGTTTTATTAACTAGTTCTGCATTCTAGTGTTTTATTAACTAGTCCTTTATTCTAGTGTTTTATTAACTAGTTCTGTATTCTAGTGTTTTATTAACTCGTACTGTATTCTAGTGTTTTATTAACTAGTCCTGTATTCTAGTGTTTTATTAACTAGTTCTGCATTCTAGTGTTTTATTAACTAGTCCTGTATTCTAATGTTTTATTAACTAGTCCTGTATTCTAGTGTTTTATTAACTAGTTCTGCATTCTAGTGTTTTATTAACTAGTCTTTTATTCTAGTGTTTTATTAACTAGTCCTCTATTCTAGTGTTTTATTAACTAGTCCTCTATTCTAGTGTTTTATTAACTAGTCCTGTATTCTAATGTTTTATTAACTCGTACTGTATTCTAGTGTTTTATTAACTAGTCCTGTATTCTAATATATTAAGAACTAGTCCTGTATTCTAGTGTTTTATTAACTAGTCCTGTATTCTAGTGTTTTATTAACTAGTCTTTTATTCTTGTGTTTTATTAACTAGTTCTGTATTCTAGTGTTTTATTAACTAGTTCTGTATTCTAGTGTTTTATTAACTAGTCTTTTATTCTTGTGTTTTATTAACTAGTTCTCTATTCTAGTGTTTTATTAACTAGTCCTCTATTCTAGTGTTTTATTAACTAGTCCTCTATTCTAGTGTTTTATTAACTAGTCCTGTATTCTAATGTTTTATTAACTAGTCCTGTATTCTAGTGTTTTATTAACTAGTTGTGCATTCTAGTGTTTTATTAACTAGTCCTTTATTCTAGTGTTTTATTAACTAGTCTTTTATTCTTGTGTTTTATTAACTAGTCCTCTATTCTAGTGTTTTATTAACTAGTCCTGTATTCTAATGTTTTATTAACTAGTCCTGTATTCTAATGTTTTATTAACTAGTCCTTTATTCTAGTGTTTTATTAACTAGTCCTTTATTCTAGTGTTTTATTAACTAGTCTTTTATTTTTGTGTTTTATTAACTAGTCCTCTATTCTAGTGTTTTATTAACTAGTCCTGTATTCTAGTGTTTTATTAACTAGTCCTCTATTCTAGTGTTTTATTAACTAGTCCTCTATTCTAATGTTTTATTAACTAGTCCTGTATTCTAGTGTTTTATTAACTAGTTCTGCATTCTAGTGTTTTATTAACTAGTCCTTTATTCTAGTGTTTTATTAACTAGTTCTGTATTCTAGTATTTTATTAACTCGTACTGTATTCTAGTGTTTTATTAACTAGTCCTGTATTCTAGTGTTTTATTAACTAGTTCTGCATTCTAGTGTTTTATTAACTAGTCCTGTATTCTAGTGTTTTATTAATTAGTCCTGTATTCTAGTGTTTTATTAACTAGTTCTGCATTCTAGTGTTTTATTAACTAGTCTTTTATTCTAGTGTTTTATTAACTAGTCTTTTATTCTAGTGTTTTATTAACTAGTCCTCTATTCTAGTGTTTTATTAACTAGTCCTGTATTCTAATAATTTATTAAATAAAATCCTTTGATCCTTCAAGTGTTAAAAAGAGGTCTGTGTCCTGTTGCTCCCAGTGGTCAGCAGTTTGTCTCCGGACTTACAACGCTACAATTTTGGTTTGGTACCCGTGGTAGGCAGAGCACAGATAGCCCTTTGTGTAGATCTGTACTTAATTCAAAACAACAACAACAACTGTCTCCTGTTAAGTATTACAGTTAATCTCAGACGAGTCTCCGATTTATTGTGTTACGTATTACGATTTCAATAGTAAATTTTAATTAATTAAACGTGAATATTTATGATATTTGACGACACAATTGATGCACTAAGTTTCTTTCTTAACACAAATATATTTCAATAAACAAAGAACAGTACAATTTATAATAACAGTTATTGCAAATAATGGATTATGTACAAAGTTTTAGAAACTTACAAACAACACTGAGTCTTCTCTCTGGTCTGTAACTGAATATTTTATCGACAGTTTACGATGAATGAAATAATTTCATGTTGATATTGGTACAGTTCGCTTAACAGGTAAACTGTCTCTCTCTCTTCTCACTTGAGTTATCCGCTGAAGTTATGCGAAGTCTTCGTAGAAATACTAACATTCGAAGTTAATTCTCTGAAGTTAAACAGTTTGCAATGTTTGAAATCTAAAAGCGTTCCGGGTTAAATATTTGTACTTTTGTGATTAATAAGCGTATATCACAATTATAACTTCCGAGGTTTAGAGTATATTGACTATAGCAGACCAACGATATATTAAACAGTTTCCCTGCGTGTTCTAATGGTTAACTTTCATACTCATTAGGAGAGATTCTCGATATTTTAGCTGGCAATAATACTGTCATTTACGTACATATAACCATTGTTGATTATTACTCCAGAATGTTCTACAAATTTAGAGAACAGGCGGGACTTGCGCAATAGACTTTTAACAATATAACTTACACGCATTTCTAAATATATATTAAACTAAAACACACATAGATATCAAAATAATATTAAATCCGTTGCACTATAAAGGTGTGGTGCCTATAATGATTATATTTATTTTCCTTACTTGTTTTTACAAATTGATATATAATTTATACAAGTGCACATACGTGTGTATATGTACGTTCTTGCCTATATTTACATTTTTCTAGCAGCCTTATTTAACTCTGAATGAAATCAATGTGAATACTTTTGTGTACCATTCCTATTGAAGTAAATACGTAGTGATAATATATATATATAAAGATAACAGTACTGTCTATTGTATGTCCATGTAACTACCTTAAATGTTGTGTTTGTTTGTTTAGAATTAAGCACAAAGCTACACAATGGGCTATCGAAATCCGGTTTTTAGCGGTGTGAGTCCGCAGACGTGCCGCTGGGGAGGGGGCACGTGTTGGGAATGGATCTTCACCATAATTGTTACAGAGGTTTATTAGGTCCATGAACAAACTTTCAGTTCTGCGTTGTGCAGTTTTTGCGAGAATTATTGCATTTTTTACCACTACCTTACCTTCTGTGGATGGAACTTCACAAAAGTTGACATGTAAGTTTGTTGGGTCTATTGTGAAATATATACATATCTTCAGTTTTGTATTTCATGGTTTTTTTTTTTTTACAATTATATATACGGAAAGTATCGTATCATATTCTAAGATAACCTTTTGTTAATTACGTATGGGAACTCCAGCTATTTAACAGTAATTAGCTCGTGTTTCCAGTTATTATTACATATTATAATAATTCTCAATTTTTGTCTGTACTGGAAATGCGCGCGCACCTTATTCTTTAAATGCATATACGCATGCGCTTAATTTCGACAAACGTAGCCAAAAGGTGGATGTAAACATACGTTGGTAAACATCATGTCAAATAACATTATAATTAAAAGTTTATTAAAGTTTTTATAAAAAAATTTATGTGGCTCTTTAGCAAGATATCCGATTTTTGTAAATAAACTACAGCTGTGGGACAGCCGTAAGTTTCCCGACTTGCATCGCTAAAATCCGGGGTTCGATTTCCCTCATTCGGCACAGCAGATAGTCAAATATGGCATTGCCCTAAAATAAACAAACAATATGCCTGTGTGTATTTATACATGTATGAATTGGCGAGTTTACCCAATAAGAGCACTAAACGTAGTGGTTGTACACCAACTTTACGAAAATATGCGTACGTTCATGTTTTTAACACCCTGATGTATCTCGTCTTCATATGGAAGAAGATGGTGCCATATTGAAATGTCCTTATGAAAATTCATTTTATATTTGGTGCATACTATATATATATATTTGATTTTGATTTGCTAGTGAAATGGCGCATTGTAATATCATTGTTATATATATATATATATATATTGTTAATGATTGGTGAGAAGTGACCTTAGAAATGATCGAAGCTACTGTCCAATTAACTGAGGACATGAAGCCTCGTAAACTATTGTACCGAATTAAGCGAAATAGCCTACACTGCCATCTATATATATTAGTTTAAGTATCACAAATAAAATTTAAATAAAGGGCTACGTCAGTAATTTTAAGTTTGTTTTTTTTACTGCAGTAAAGTTACAGAAAATAAACACAAATTCAAGTACAAATTACTTTAAAATGATTTTGAAATTCAAATGGTAGGACGTTAAACAAATTATGTTTTCATTTCGAAATGAGCAGTTGAACTTGTGAACGCACTTTCCAGAGTTTGCTATGCGACTGCATTATGCAAATTAAACCGAACGCATTCTGCCAACGGAAGGCTTCTAAGCATATAACATTACTGAGGATTTTTAATTACGTGTTTTACACGTGACACGTGACAAGTGGCTTGTCGTTAAGTTCCTTAATGATTCCTAATGTAGGTAGTTTCTAATTAAGCCTATCCGTTTAGTTCGTGAGACGTAAAGCTATTGTAGCAAATTGTATTGCTGCGAATCCGTCTTCTAGCAGTTTAGCACTCGTTTAGTTTAATAACTGGCTATGTACACCTCAGATGCGGGATCAGTGCCAGCGGTGTGGGGGATAGGCCCCCTGAAATATCGTTTCCCGTCATACTAATGCTTCCCTTGATCTTATTTTATATTTTCCACCACCCCACCCCTTTTCCTAAGATATAAAATAAAGGAGACACCACTGTGGACATTGTTTCTTACGTGAACTAACCTAGAATGGAATCACTTGACTAGAAACAGTCTGGATCTGGAGAGAAAGGAATATATAAATAAACTGGATTGGTATTAAATACTTATGTATCTCGAGTTCACGTTATATCATAGCTTGATTTTGTTTTTATTGAAGGTGGAGCAACACTCCCGGAAATACATGGATCAACAAGCGAAGCTAGAAGAAAACAGGCTACAGTGTGAGGTAAAAATGATGACCAACTTTCCTCGTGACGAAGGTAAGGAAAACACTTTGTGCGATCTAATTAAAATATCCATCTTTACCAACTAGACTTGTTGGCTAAGGGCCAAGTCTTGAGTAACTTAGATACATTGTTAATAAGAAACATTCGTAACGAAGAGATTTGGGTTTCCTCTCAACGCTGTTACGTTGAGACGTGGAAGTTATCGGTGAAAGTTACAAATGTAAAAATATCCCCATACACTGTACAACTTAACGTAATGCTCAGATGTTGTTTTTTTAGGAGTTACAAATGTAAAAATATCCCCATACACTGTACGACTGAACGTAATGCTCAGATGTTGTTTTTTTAGGAGTTACAAATGTAAAAATATCCCCATACACTGTATGACTTAACGTAATGCTCAGATGTTTTTTTAGGAGTTACAAATGTAAACATATCCACATACACTGTACGACTTAACGTAATGCTCAGATGTTTTTTTAGGAGTTGCAATTGTAAAATTATCCACACACACTGTACGACTTAACGTAATGATCAGATGTTGTTTTTGTAGGAGTTACAAATGTAAAAATATCCACATACACTGTACGACTGAACGTAATGCTCAGATGTTGTTTTTTTAGGAGTTACAAATGTAAAAATATCCACATACACTGTACGACTTAACGTAATGCTCAGATGTTGTTTTTGTAGGAGTTACAAATGTAAAAATATCCACATACACTGTACGACTTAACGTAATGATCAGATGTTGTTTTGTAGGAGTTACAAATGTAAAAATATCCTCATACACTGTACGACTTAACGTAATGATCAGATGTTGTTTTGTAGGAGTTACAAATGTAAAAATATCCTCATACACCGTACGACTTAACGTAATGATCAGATGTTGTTTTTGTAGGAGTTACAAATGTAAAAATATCCACATACACTGTACGACTTAACGTAATGATCAGATGTTGTTTTTGTAGGAGTTACAAATGTAAAAATATCCACATACACTGTACGACTTAACGTAATGATCAGATGTTGTTTTTGTAGGAGTTACAAATGTAAAAATATCCACATACACTGTACGAGTGAACGTAATGATTAGATGTTGTTTTTGTAGGAGTTACAAATGTAAAATATCCACATACACTGTACGACTGAACGTAATGATCAGATGTTGTTTTTTGTAGGAGTTACAAATGTAAAAATATCCACATACACTGTACGACTGAACGTAATGATCAGATGTTGTTTTGTAGGAGTTACAAATGTAAAATATCCACATACACTGTACGACTGAACGTAATGATCAGATGTTGTTTTGTAGGAGTTACAAATGTAAAAATATCCACATACACTGTACGACTGAACGTGATGATCAGATGTTGTTTTGTAGGAGTTACAAATGTAAAATATCCACATACACTGTACGACTGAACGTGATGATCAGATGTTGTTTTTTTGTAGGAGTTACAAATGTAAAAATATCCACATACAATGTACGACTGAACGTGATGATCAGATGTTGTTTTTGTAGGAGTTACAAATGTAAAAATATCCACATACAATGTACGACTGAACGTAATGATCAGATGTTGTTTTTGTAGGAGTTACAAATGTAAAAATATCCACATACACTGTACGACTGAACGTAATGATCAGATGTTGTTTTTTTTGTAGGAGTTACAAATGTAAAATATCCACATACACTTTTCGACTGAACGTAATGATCAGATGTTGTTTTTTGTAGGAGTTACAAATGTAAAAATATCCACATACACTGTACGACTGAACGTGATGATCAGATGTTGTTTTTGTAGGAGTTACAAATGTAAAAATATCCACATACACTGTACGACTGAACGTAATGATCAGATGTTGTTTTGTAGGAGTTACAAATGTAAAATATCCACATACACTGTACGACTGAACGTGATGATCAGATGTTGTTTTGTAGGAGTTACAAATGTAAAAATATCCACATACACTGTACGACTGAACGTAATGATCAGATGTTGTTTTTGTAGGAGTTACAAATGTAAAAATATCCACATACACTGTACGACTGAACGTAATGATCAGATGTTGTTTTTGTAGGAGTTACAAATGTAAAAATATCCACATACACTGTACGACTGAACGTAATGATCAGATGTTGTTTTGTAGGAGTTACAAATGTAAAAATATCCACATACACTGTACGACTGAACGTAATGATCAGATGTTGCTTTTGTAGGAGTTACAAATGTAAAAATATCCACATACACTGTACGACTGAACGTAATGATCAGATGTTGTTTTTGTAGGAGTTACAAATGTAAAAATATCCACATACAATGTACGACTGAACGTAATGATCAGATGTTGTTTTTTTAGGAGTTACAAATGTAAAAATATCCACATACACTGTACGACTGAACGTGATGCTCAGATGTTTTTTTCTTAGGAGTTACAAATGTAAAAATATCCACATACACTGTACGACTGAACGTAATGATCAGATGTTGTTTTGTAGGAGTTACAAATGTAAAATATCCACATACACTGTACGACTGAACGTAATGATCAGATGTTGTTTTTTAGGAGTTACAAATGTAAAAATATCCACATACACTGTACGACTTAACGTAATGATCAGATGTTTTTTAGGAGTTACAACTGCAAAATATCCACATACACTGTACGACTGAACGTAATGATCAGATGTTGTTTTTTTGTAGGAGTTACAAATGTAAAAATATCCACATACACTGTACGACTGAACGTAATGATCAGATGTTGTTTTTGTAGGAGTTACAAATGTAAAAATATCCACATACACTGTACGACTGAACGTGATGCTCAGATGTTGTTTTCTTAGGAGTTACAAATGTAAAAATATCCACATACACTGTACGACTGAATGTAATGATCAGATGTTGTTTTTGTAGGAGTTACAAATGTAAAAATATCCACATACACTGTACGACTGAACGTAATGATCAGATGTTGTTTTTGTAGGAGTTACAAATGTAAAAATATCCACATACACTGTACGACTGAACGTAATGATCAGATGTTGTTTTTTTAGGAGTTACAAATGTAAAAATATCCACATACACTGTACGACTGAACGTAATAATCAGATGTTGTTTTTGTAGGAGTTACAAATGTAAAAATATCCACATACACTGTACGACTTAACGTGATGCTCAGATGCAAGTAAAAATTTGGGGTACGATTAGGAGCCTCCAAAAACGTCCGGGGTTTACATGACTTTAGATGAATTCTGGGCCATTTCGGGCAACTTTCAGAATCTAACTTAACTTTATTTTATGGGGGATTACAAGTTGCGATGTCAGCAGATTGACGAACCTGATAATCGCAGGTTTCGATTACAAGTTGTGATGTCAGCAGATGGTCGAACCTGACAATCACAGGTTTCAAATACAAGTTGCGATGTCAGCAGATGGACGAACCTGACAATCACAGGTTTCAAATACAAGTTGCGATGTCAGCAGATGGACGAACCTGATAATCGCAGGTTTCAAATACAAGTTGCGATGTCAGCAGATGGACGAACCTGATAATCGCAAGTTTCGATTACAAGTTGTGATGTCAGCAGATGGACGAACCTGATAATCGCAAGTTTCGATTACAAGTTGTGATGCTAGCAGATGGACGAACCTGATAATCGCCCCTTTCGATTACAAGTTGCGATGCTAGCAGATGGACGAACCTGATAATTGCAGGTTTCGATTACAAGTTGCGATGTCAGCAGATGGTCGAACCTGACAATCACAGGTTTCAAATACAAGTTGCGATGTCAGCAGATGGACGAACCTGATAATCGCAGGTTTCGATTACAAGTTGCGATGTCAGCAGATGGACGAACCTGATAATCGCAGGTTTCGATTACAAGTTGCGATGTCAGCAGATGGACGAACCTGATAATCGCAGGTTTCGATTACAAGTTGCGATGTCAGCAGATGGACGAACCTGATAATCGCAGGTTTCGATTACAAGTTGCGATGCTAGCAGATGGACGAACCTGATAATCGCAGGTTTCGATTACAAGTTGCGATGCTAGCAGATGGACGAACCTGGTTATCGCAGGTTTCGATTACAAGTTGCTATGTCAGCAGATGGACGAACCTGATAATTGCAGGTTTCAAATACAAGTTGCGATGTCAGCAGATGGACGAACCTGATAATCGCAGGTTTCGATTACAAGTTGCGATGTCAGCAGATGGACGAACCTGATAATCGCAGGTTTCGATTACAAGTTGCGATGTCAGCAGATGGACGAACCTGATAATCGCAGGTTTCGATTACAAGTTGTGATGCCAGCAGATGGACGAACCTGATAATCGCAGATTTCTATTACAAGTTGCGATGCTAGCAGATGGACGAACCTGATAATCGCAGGTTTCGATTACAAGTTGCTATGTCAGCAGATGGACGAACCTGATAATCGCAGGTTTCGATTACAAGTTGCGATGCTAGCAGATGGACGAACCTGATAAGTTGCTAATTACGGTTGTTTGTTTAACATCTGTTTTTTCACATTTGCTCATGAAGTTTTTAAAACCTAACACATCACAGAATTAATGAAAATTGTTGACAGTTTAGACTAATAGAGTATAAGCAATACAATGACAGATGAGCTTGGTGAAAACCATATTGTCATCTACAGACTGATAAAGATAGACCATTCTATCATATTTCTGTTTACAGGTTCGTTAAACCGTTTTATCAGTTTCTGTCTACAGACCGAAAAGAAAAGTTGTATCTGAAAATTGCGATATTTGCAGATCATGAACCAGGAAAACTAGAAACGCGCACCGTTCATATTAATAATACCGAATTAACACCCAGGCTGTCCTAGTCATACAGGGACTCTTACTGGCCACCCAAGTAAAAGAAATATAGGCCGTAAAACTAGCAGAATAGAGGCAAGATTGAACTATTATTATTAAATGTTACCTAGGCCCAGTAAATTTTGTGTCTTTCTCTAATGACCATAAATTATTAATCTATCTACTGACCATAGAGAAGGCTAATCTGTCATCGTGTAAATCATTAATCGAACATTTTAAAGTTCTGGTCTAATTTAACAAGACAATACACCAAAACTCAGTACCCTTTCCGTATTCCAGCAGAGGGCCTCAAAGGCAGATACATTAGAATTTCTAATAAAACCTATAAAGGTAAACATTAGAAGAAAAATGTTCAATTTTATCTTGCGTTAAGAAAATCTCTAATATTTCGTGAACTAATATTTATCAACATTTGTACGAATACCAGTTTGACTGTTGAAGTTAGTCGTTCCTAATCATAGGTGATGGAATAGAAGGAAGGGAAATAAGTCAACACCGACCATCGCCAATGCTTGGACATCTCTTCATCAACGGAGTGACTACCAGGCTACAACGCTCTCATCACGTTTCTCGACGGAATCGAACCCATGACCCGCAGGTTGCTTGTAAAATACCTTAACCACCGGCCATGCGAGGCTAAACAATACCAGACAAAGAAAATACTTCAGTATCTTAGTTTTTGTAACTAGTTACTTGTTGGTTGCAGTTTAATAAATTTCAATTACATACCAATGTTTATTTTTGCTATATATGTGACTTCGCAATCTGAGGGTCGCGGGTTAGATTTCCCAACACACCTTATCCTCTAGTCTTCACTGCTCAATTAGGGACGGCTAGCGCAGATAGCCCTCGTGTAGCTTTACGCGAAATTCGAACAAACAAATAAAGTTTCTCTGGCTATGGTCGGTCAGCTGCTTAACGAAAGTTTCAGCACAGATTCTTGTGTTCCACCAGGTGGAGCCAGTTCTTAATAATTTTTCAAGATGGCTATATCAATTAAACTTAGTAACTGAAAGTGTATCACAGGTTAATTGGGGATTACGTTTGCTATAGAGATCTTAAACAGTGATACTTGGAATAGTAGTGGAACACTGAAGTATATTGTGGCTTAAAGACTAGTGTTAACTCAAATAAAGCTTCATGACTGTATATGTGATTTGTTGCTAACGTAACCAAGAGGTTCACTTTTCCCCATTAGGTTACTAAAGAAAGTCAACGTTACCAAGGATATTATATAATGTCAACAATATAACTGGCAGACAAACAAAACGATAGCTATAGAAAACAATAACCGGCCAGGATTAGCCATCATAGTCGAAGAATGCCCACAGTTCTGCTAACAGAGCATTTTGGACAAATTAACCAAGTCAGCTTTCACTAGAGAAGAAATTATAAAACTGCGTGATATTTAATTTGTCACATGTCTGTCTGTTTAAAGCACAACACAGAAAGAAATATTGTAATGATCGACCGAGTTGTGTGTAACAAAAACATGAAACTGTTTTCGTGGTTCATTATCCAGATCTAAAAACGAACATAGAAACCAATAACAAGTTTGTAATGATGAAGGAATGGTATAGATATTTATATTGATTGTTTTTTCTCTTGGTTAAGGAAGAGCTAATTATTTTGATATCAGATCTGATATTATTATTATTATTATTATTATTATACGACAAACAGTAACAACTTCCTGGTTCTTAAACATTTGTGTAAATTTTATTAGATGTGAGAATAAGAAGTAGTGTGTAGGTTAATATCGAATGTAATAATACGTTCTAACAAGAACAGGTAAACATGAAGGAAGTAGTGTGTAGGTTAATATCTAATGTAATAATACGTTCTAACAAGAACAGGTAAACATGAAGGAAGTGTGTAGGTTAATATTGAATGTAATAATACGTTCCAACAAGAACAGGTAAACATGAAGGAAGCAGTGTGTAGGTTAATATCTGAATGTAATAATACGTTCCAACAAGAACAGGTAAAACATGAAGGAAGCAGTGTGTAGGTTAATATTGAATGTAATAATACGTTCCAACAAGAACAGGTAAAACATGAAGGAAGCAGTGTGTAGGTTAATATCGAATGTAATAATACGTTCCAACAAGAACAGGTAAAACATGAAGGAAGCAGTGTGTAGGTTAATACTGAATGTAATAATACGTTCTAACAAGAACAGGTAAAACATGAAGGAAGCAGTTGCGTGTAGGTTAACATTGAATGTAATAATACGTTCCAACAAGAACAGGTAAACATGAAGGAAGTAGTGTGTAGGTTATTATCGAATGTAATAATACGTTCCAACAAGAACAGGCAAACACATGAAGGAAGTAGTGTGTAGGTTAATATTGAATGTAATAACACGTTCCAACAAGAACAGGTAAACATGAAGGAAGCTTGTGTGTAGGTTATTATCGAATGTAATAATACGTTCCAACAAGAACAGGTAAACATGAAGGAAGCTTATCAGTGTGTAGGTTAACAACGAATGTAATAATAATGTTCCAACAAGAACAGGCAAAACATGAAGGAAGCAGTGTAGGTTAATATTGAATATAATAACACGTCCTAACAAGAACAGGTAAACATGAAGGAAGCAGTGTGTAGGTTATTATCGAACGTAATAATACGTCCCAACAAGAACAGGTAAACATGAAGGAAGCTAGTGTAGGTTAATATTGAATGTAATAATACGTTCCAACAAGAACAGGTAAACATGAAGCATGAAGCAGTGTGTAGGTTATTATCGAACGTAATAATACGTTCCCAACAAGAACAGGTAAAACATGAAGGAAGTAGTGTGTAGGTTAATATTGAATGTAATAATACGTTCTAACAAGAACAGGTAAAACATGAAGGAAGCAGTGTGTAGGTTAATATTGAATGTAATAATACGTCTCCAACAAGAACAGGTAAACATGAAGGAAGCAGTGTGTAGGTTAATATTGAATGTAATAATACGTTCCAACAAGAACAGGTAAACATGAAGGAAGCAGTGTAGGTTATTATCGAATGTAATAATACGTCTCCAACAAGAACAGGTAAACATGAAGGAAGTAGTGTGTAGGTTAATATTGAATGTAATAATACGTTCCAACAAGAACAGGTAAACATGAAGGAAGCAGTGTGTAGGTTATTATCGAATGTAATAATACGTTCCAACAAGAACAGGTAAACATGAAGGAAGCAGTGTGTAGGTTTATAACGAATGTAATAATACGTTCCAACAAGAACAGGTAAACATGAAGGAAGCAATGTGGTTATTATCGAATGTAATAATACGTTCTAACAAGAACAGGTAAACATGAAGGAAGCAGTGTGTAGGTTAATATTGAATGTAATAATACGTTCCAACAAGAACAGGTAAACATGAAGGAAGCAAGTGTGTAGGTTAATCATTGAATGTAATAATACGTTCCAACAAGAACAGGTAAAACATGAAGGAAGTAGTGTGTAGGTTATTATCGAATGTAATAATACGTTCTAACAAGAACAGGTAAACATGAAGGAAGCAGTGTAGGTTAATTAAATAATAATACGTTCCAACAAGAACAGGTAAACATGAAGGAAGCTAGTGTGTAGGTTAATATCGAATGTAATAATACGTTCCAACAAGAACAGGTAAACATGAAGGAAGCTGGAAGTGTGTAGGTTAATAACGAATGTAATAATACGTTCTAACAAGAACAGGTAAACATGAAGGAAGCAGTGTGTAGGTTAATATTGAATGTAATAATACGTTCCAACAAGAACAGGTAAACATGAAGGAAGCAGTGTGTAGGTTATTATCAAATGTAATAATACGTTCCAACAAGAACAGGTAAACATGAAGGAAGTAGCAGTGTAGGTTAATATTGAATGTAATAATACGTCTCCAACAAGAACAGGCAAACATGAAGGAAGCAGTGCGTGGTTATTATCGAACGTAATAATACGTCTCCAACAAGAACAGGTAAACATGAAGGAAGCAGTGTAGGTTAATCAACGAATGTAATAATACGTTCCAACAAAGAACAGGTAAACATGAAGGAAGCAGTGTGTAGGTTAATATTGAATGTAATAATACGTTCCAACAAGAACAGGCAAAACATGAAGGAAGTAGTGCAGGTTAATATCGAATGTAATAATACGTTCTAACAAGAACAGGTAAACATGAAGGAAGCTTGTGTGTAGGTTAATATTGAATGTAATAATACGTTCCAACAAGAACAGGTAAACATGAAGGAAGCAGTGTGTAGGTTAATATGAATGTAATAATACGTTCTAACAAGAACAGGTAAACATGAAGGAAGCAGTGTGTAGGTTATTATCGAATGTAATAATACGTTCTAACAAGAACAGGTAAACATGAAGGAAGCTGTGTGTAGGTTATTATCGAATGTAATAATACGTCTCTAACAAGAACAGGTAAACATGAAGGAAGCAGTGCGTGTAGGTTAATAACGAATGTAATAATACGTTCTAACAAGAACAGGTAAACATGAAGGAAGCAGTGTGTAGGTTAATATTGAATGTAATAATACGTTCCAACAAGAACAGGTAAAACATGAAGGAAGCAGTGTGTAGGTTAATATTGAATGTAATACACGTCCCAACAAGAACAGGTAAACATGAAGGAAGTAGTGTGTAGGTTAATATTGAACGTAATAATACGTCCCAACAAGAACAGGTAAACATGAAGGAAGCTAGTGTGTAGGTTATTATCGAATGTAATAATACGTCTCCAACAAGAACAGGTAAACATGAAGGAAGCAGTGTGTAGGTTAATATCGAACGTAATAATACGTCCAACAAGAACAGGTAAACATGAAGGAAGCGTAGTGTGTAGGTTAATATTGAATGTAATAATACGTTCCAACAAGAACAGGCAAACATGAAGGAAGCAGTGCGTAGGTTAATATCGAATGTAATAATACGTTCCAACAAGAACAGGCAAACATGAAATGCAGTGTGTAGGTTAATATTGAATGTAATAACACGTCTCCAACAAGAACAGGTAAACATGAAGGAAGCTAGTGTGTAGGTTATCATCGAATGTAATAATACGTCTCCAACAAGAACAGGTAAACATGAAGGAAGCCAGTGTGTAGGTTAATACTGAATGTAATAATACGTTCCAACAAGAACAGGTAAACATGAAGGAAGCTTAGTGTGTAGGTTAATATTGAATGTAATAATACGTTCCAACAAGAACAGGTAAACATGAAGGAAGCAGTGTGTAGGTTATTATCGAACGTAATAATACGTTCCAACAAGAACAGGTAAACATGAAGGAAGCAGTGTGTAGGTTAACATTGAATGTAATAATACGTTCCAACAAGAACAGGTAAACATGAAGGAAGCAAGTGTGTAGGTTAATATTGAATGTAATAATACGTTCCAACAAGAACAGGTAAACATGAAGGAAGTAGTGTGTAGGTTAATATCGAATGTAATAATACGTTCCAACAAGAACAGGTAAACATGAAGGAAGCAGTGTGTAGGTTAATATTGAACGTAATAATACGTTCCAACAAGAACAGGCAAACATGAAGGAAGAAGCAGTGCAGGTTAATATCGAATGTAATAATACGTCCCAACAAGAACAGGTAAACATGAAGGAAGCAGTGTGTAGGTTAATTATCGAACGTAATAACACGTTCCAACAAGAACAGGTAAACATGAAGGAAGCAGTGTGTAGGTTAACATTGAATGTAATAATACGTTCTAACAAGAACAGGTAAACATGAAGGAAGCGTGTAGGTTAATATTGAATGTAATAATACGTTCCAACAAGAACAGGTAAAACATGAAGGAAGCAGTGTAGGTTAACATTGAATGTAATAATACGTCTCCAACAAGAACAGGTAAAACATGAAGGAAGCAGTGTGTAGGTTAATATTGAACGTAATAATACGGTCCAACAAGAACAGGTAAACATGAAGGAAGTAGTGTAGGTTAATATTGAATGTAATAATACGTTCCAACAAGAACAGGTAAACATGAAGGAAGCAGTGTGTAGGTTAATATCGAATGTAATAATACGTTCCAACAAGAACAGGTAAACATGAAGGAAGCAGTGTGTAGGTTAATAACGAATGTAATAATATCGTCCCAACAAGAACAGGCAAAACATGAATGAAGCAGTGTGCAGGTTAATATTGAATGTAATAATACGTTCCAACAAGAACAGGTAAAACATGAAGGAAGCTAGTGCGTGTAGGTTAACATTGAATGTAATAATACGTTCTAAACAAGAACAGGTAAACATGAAGGAAGTAGTGTGTAGGTTAACATCGAACGTAATAATACGTTCTAACAAGAACAGGTAAACATGAAGGAAGCAGTGTAGGTTAATATTGAATGTAATAATAACGTCCCAACAAGAACAGGTAAAACATGAAGGAAGCAGTGTGTAGGTTAATATCGAATGTAATAATACGTTCCAACAAGAACAGGTAAACATGAAGGAAGCAGCGTGTAGGTTAATACTGAATGTAATAATACGTTCCAACAAGAACAGGCAAACATGAAGGAAGCAGTGTGTAGGTTAATATCGAACGTAATAATACGTTCCAACAAGAACAGGTAAACATGAAGGAAGGTGTGTAGGTTAGTTCCAACAAGAACAGGCAAAACATGAAGGAAGCAGTGTAGGTTAATATTATCGAATGTAATAATACGTTCCAACAAGAACAGGTAAAACATGAAGGAAGCAGTGTGTAGGTTAATATCGAATGTAATAATACGTTCCAACAAGAACAGGTAAACATGAAGGAAGCAGTGTGTAGGTTAATATTGAACGTAATAATACGTTCTAACAAGAACAGGTAAACATGAAGGAAGCAGTGCGTAGGTTAATATCGAATGTAATAATACGTTCCAACAAGAACAGGTAAACATGAAGGAAGCAGTGTAGGTTAATATTGAATGTAATAATACGTCTCTAACAAGAACAGGTAAACATGAAGGAAGCTTGCAGTGTGTAGGTTAATATCGAACGTAATAATACGTCTCCAACAAGAACAGGTAAACATGAAGGAAGCAGTGTGTGTAGGTTAATAACGAATGTAATAATACGTTCCAACAAGAACAGGTAAACATGAAGGAAGCAGTGTGTAGGTTAATATCGAATGTAATAATACGTTCCAACAAGAACAGGTAAACATGAAGGAAGCAGTGCAGGTTAATATTGAACGTAATAACACGTTCCAACAAGAACAGGCAAACATGAAGGAAGCTAGTGTGTAGGTTAATCATCGAACGTAATAATACGTCCAACAAGAACAGGTAAAACATGAAGGAAGCTTAGTGTGTAGGTTAATATTGAATGTAATAATACGTCCTAACAAGAACAGGTAAAACATGAAGGAAGCAGTGCGTAGGTTATTATCGAATGTAATAATACGTCTCTAACAAGAACAGGTAAACATGAAGGAAGAAGTGTGTAGGTTAATATTGAATGTAATAATACGTTCCAACAAGAACAGGTAAACATGAAGGAAGCTAGTGTGTAGGTTAATATCGAATGTAATAATACGTTCCAACAAGAACAGGTAAACATGAAGGAAGCAGTGTGTAGGTTAATATTGAATGTAATAATACGTCTCCAACAAGAACAGGTAAACATGAAGGAAGTTAGTGCGTAGGTTATTATCGAATGTAATAATACGTTCCAACAAGAACAGGCAAACATGAAGGAAGCAGTGTGTAGGTTAATATTGAATGTAATAATACGTTCCAACAAGAACAGGCAAAACATGAAGGAAGCCAGTGTGTAGGTTAATATCGAATGTAATAACACGTTCCAACAAGAACAGGCAAAAACATGAAGGAAGCAGGTGTAGGTTAATACTGAACGTAATAATA
This sequence comes from Tachypleus tridentatus, assembly GCF_004210375.1. NCBI lineage: Eukaryota > Metazoa > Arthropoda > Merostomata > Xiphosura > Limulidae > Tachypleus > Tachypleus tridentatus. The sequence goes on along the minus strand of NC_134836.1, from coordinate 125,413,528 downwards.
CGTCCCAACAAGAACAGGCAAACATGAAGGAAGCTTTGCGTGTAGGTTATTATCGAATGTAATAATACGTCTCCAACAAGAACAGGTAAAACATGAATGCTGAAGCAGTGTAGGTTAATACTGAATCGTAATAATCGTCCCAACAAGAACAGGCAAAACATGAAGGAAGCTAGTGTGTAGGTTAATATCGAATGTAATAATACGTCCTAACAAGAACAGGCAAAACATGAAGCTTGTGTGTAGGTTAACATTGAATGTAATAATACGTTCCAACAAGAACAGGTAAACATGAAGGAAGCTTGTGTGTAGGTTAACATTGAATGTAATAATACGTTCCAACAAGAACAGGCAAACATGAAGGAAGCAGTGTGTAGGTTAATATCGAATGTAATAATACGTTCCAACAAGAACAGGTAAACATGAAGGAAGTAGTGTAGGTTAATATCGAATGTAATAACACGTCCCAACAAGAACAGGCAAACATGAAGGAAGCAGTGTGTAGGTTATCATCGAACGTAACAATAATGTCCCAACAAGAACAGGTAAACATGAAGGAAGCAGTGTGTAGGTTAATATTGAATGTAATAATACGTTCCAACAAGAACAGGTAAAACATGAAGGAAGCTTAAGTGTAGGTTATCATCGAATGTAATAATACGTCTCCAACAAGAACAGGCAAACATGAAGGAAGCAGTGTGTAGGTTAATAACGAATGTAATAATACGTCTCAACAAGAACAGGTAAACATGAAGGAAGCTTGTGTAGGTTAATATTGAATGTAATAATACGTTCCAACAAGAACAGGTAAACATAGCTAAGGAAGCGTGTGTGGTTAATACTGAATGTATAACACGTCCTAACAAGAACAGGCAAACATGAAGGAAGCTTGTGTGTAGGTTAATATCGAACGTAATAACACGTCTCCAACAAGAACAGGTAAAACATGAAGGAAGCTAAATGTGTAGGTTAATATCGAATGTAATAATACGTTCTAACAAGAACAGGTAAACATGAAGGAAGCAGTGTGTAGGTTAATATCGAATGTAATAATAATCGTTCTAACAAGAACAGGTAAACATGAAGGAAGCAGTGTGTAGGTTAATATTGAATGTAATAATACGTTCTAACAAGAACAGGTAAACATGAAGGAAGCAGTGTGTAGGTTAATATCGAATGTAATAATACGTTCCAACAAGAACAGGTAAACATGAAGGAAGCTTAGTGTAGGTTAATATCGAATGTAATAATACGTCCTAACAAGAACAGGTAAAAACATGAAGCAAGTAGTGTGTAGGTTAATATTGAATGTAATAATACGTCCCAACAAGAACAGGTAAACATGAAGGAAGCGTAGTGCGTAGGTTAATTATTGAATGTAATAATACGTCCTAACAAGAACAGGTAAACATGAAGGAAGTAGTGTAGGTTAATATCGAATGTAATAATACGTTCCAACAAGAACAGGTAAACATGAAGGAAGCAGTGCGTAGGTTAATAACGAATGTAATAATAATGTCCAACAAGAACAGGCAAACATGAAGGAAGCTTAGCGTGTAGGTTAATATTGAATGTAATAACAATGTCCCAACAAGAACAGGTAAACATGAAGGAAGAAGTGTAGGTTAATAATCGAATGTAATAATACGTTCCAACAAGAACAGGTAAACATGAAGGAAGCTAGTGTGTGGTTAATATTGAATGTAATAATGTTCCAACAAGAACAGGTAAACATGAAGGAAGCTAGTGGTAGGTTAATATTGAATGTAATAATACGTTCCAACAAGAACAGGTAAACATGAAGGCTAAAGTGTGTAGGTTAATATCGAATGTAATAATACGTTCCAACAAGAACAGGTAAACATGAAGGAAGCAGTGTGTAGGTTAATATCGAATGTAATAATACGTTCCAACAAGAACAGGTAAACATGAAGGAAGCTTAGCGTGTTACTTATCGAACGTAATAATAACGTCCCAACAAGAACAGGCAAAACATGAAGCAGCTATGCGGTAGGTTATCAACGAATGTAATAATAATACGTCCCAACAAGAACAGGCAAAACATGAAGGTAGGCTTGTGTGTGGTTTAATGAACGAATGTAATAATACGGTTCCAACAAGAACAGGTAAACATGAAGGAAGCAGTGTGTAGGTTAATTACTGAATGTAATAATACAGTCGTTAAATCAAGAACAGGTAAACAACAAAACATGAAACATGCAGTGCAGGTTAATAATCGAACGTAATAATACGTTCCAACAAGAACAGGTAAACATGAAGGAAGCAGTGTTAGGTTAACTGAACGTAATAATAATGTTCCTAACAAGAACAGGTAAAACATGAAGGAAGCAGTGTGTAGGTTAATATCTGAATGTAATAATAATGTCCCAACAAGAACAGGTAAACATGAAGGAAGCAGTGTGTAGGTTAATATCGAATGTAATAATACGTCTCCAACAAGAACAGGTAAAACATGAAGGAAGTAGTGTAGGTTAATATTGAATGTAATAATACGTTCCAACAAGAACAGGTAAACATGAAGGAAGCAGTGTAGGTAATATCGAACGTAATAATACGTCCCAACAAGAACAGGTAAAAAACATGAAGGAAGTAAGTGTAGGTTAATATTGAATGTAATAACACGTCTCCAACAAGAACAGGTAAACATGAATAGAAGCAGTGCAGGTTAACACTGAATGTAATAATACGTTCCAACAAGAACAGGTAAACATGAAGGAAGCAGTGTGGTAGGTTAATATTGAATGTAATAATAACGTCCCAACAAGAACAGGCAAACACGAAGCAAGTGTGTAGGTTAATATCGAATGTAATAATACGTTCCAACAAGAACAGGTAAACATGAAGGAAGCAGTGTGTAGGTTAATAACGAATGTAATAATACGTTCCAACAAGAACAGGCAAAACACATGAAGGAAGCGCAGTGTGTAGGTTAATACATTGAATCGTAATAATACGTCTCCAACAAGAACAGGCAAACATGAAGGAAGCAGTGTGTAGGTTAACATCGAATGTAATAATACGTTCTCAACAAGAACAGGTAAACATGAAGGAAGTAGTGTGTAGGTTAATATTGAACGTAATAATACGTCCCAACAAGAACAGGCAAACACGAAGGAAGCAGTGTGTAGGTTAATATTGAATGTAATAACACGTTCCAACAAGAACAGGTAAAAAAACATGAAGGAAGCTTGCGTAGGTTAATATTGAATGTAATAACACGTCCCAACAAGAACAGGTAAAACATGAAGCGGAAGCAGTGTAGGTTAACATCGAATGTAATAATACGTTCCAACAAGAACAGGTAAACATGAAGGAAGCAGTGTGTAGGTTAATATTGAATGTAATAATACGTCTCCAACAAGAACAGGTAAAACATGAAGGAAGCAGTGTGTGTAGGTTAATATCGAACGTAATAATACGTCTCCAACAAGAACAGGTAAACATGAAGGAAGCAGTGTGCAGGTTAATATTGAATGTAATAATACGTCTCTAACAAGAACAGGTAAACATGAAGCTGAAGCAGCGTAGGTTAATATTGAATGTAATAATACGTCCCAACAAGAACAGGTAAAACATGAAGGAAGCAGTGTGTAGGTTAATATCGAATGTAATAACACGTCCCAACAAGAACAGGTAAAACATGAAGGAAGCAGTGTGTAGGTTAATTATCGAATGTAATAATACGTCCAACAAGAAACAGGTAAACATGAAGGAAGCAGTGTAGGTTAATATCGAATGTAATAATACGTCTCCAACAAGAACAGGTAAACATGAAGGAAGAAGTGTGTAGGTTAATATCGAATGTAATAATACGGTCTAACAAGAACAGGTAAACATGAAGGAAGTAGTGTGTAGGTTAACAACGAATGTAATAATACGGTCCAACAAGAACAGGTAAAACATGAAGGAAGCAGTGTAGGTTAATAACGAACGTAATAATACACGTCTCTAACAAGAACAGGTAAACATGAAGCAAGTAGTGTGTAGGTTAATATTGAACGTAATAATACGTTCCAACAAGAACAGGCAAAACATGAAGCGAAGCAGAATGCAGTGGTTAATATTGAATGTAATAATACGTCTCCAACAAGAACAGGTAAACATGAAGGAAGCTAGTGTAGGTTAATATTGAACGTAATACCGTTCTAACAAGAACAGGTAAACATGAAGGAAGCTAGTGTAGGTTAATATTGAATGTAATAATACGTTCCAACAAGAACAGGTAAACATGAAGGAAATAGTGCGCGTATTAGTGCGTAGGTTAATATCGAATCAATAATAATACGTCCCAACAAGAACAGGCAAACATGAAGGAAGTAGTGTGTAGGTTATATCGAATGTAATAATACGTCTCCAACAAGAACAGGTAAACATGAAGGAAGCAGTGTGTAGGTTATTATCGAATGTAATAACACGTTCCAACAAGAACAGGTAAACATGAAGGAAGCAGTGCAGGTTAATATCGAACGTAATAACAACGTCTCCAACAAGAACAGGTAAACATGAAGGAAGCAAAGTGCGGTAGGTTAATATCGAACGTAATAATACGTCCCAACAAGAACAGGTAAAACATGAAGGAAGCGAGTGTAGGTTAATATTGAATGTAATAATACGTTCCAACAAGAACAGGTAAACATGAAGGAAGCGTGTAGGTTAATAGTGTTCCAACAAGTATGATGCTTAGGTGTAGGTTATACGAATGTAATAACACGTCCCAACAAGAACAGGTAAACATGAAGGAAGCAGTGTGTAGGTTAATATTGAATGTAATAACACGTTCCAACAAGAACAGGTAAACATGAAGGAAGCAGCAGTGTAGGTTAATCATGAATGTAATAATACGTTCCAACAAGAACAGGCAAACATGAATAGCAGTGCAGGTTAACATTGAATGTAATAATACCGTCTCAACAAGAACAGGTAAACATGAAGGAAGCAAGTGTGTAGGTTAATATTGAATGTAATAATACGTTCCAACAAGAACAGGTAAACATGAAGGAAGCTATGTGTAGGTTAATATTGAATGTAATAATACGTCTCCAACAAGAACAGGTGAAGGAAGCAGTGTGTAGGTTAATACTGAATGTAATAATACTGCCCCAACAAGAACAGGTAAACATGAAGGAAGCAG